>NC_063341.1:1341804-1382433 GCF_021869965.1 Rhincodon typus
GTTCCTCAGTATGTAAATGGCATCAGGCAGAGAGAGAGCCACGTCAGCCCCTCACACTTCCTCTTCTATCTCTCTCTTACCTTCTCTCTCTCTCTCTGCCTCTGACAGTCATTGACATGAACAACATTGAATGAGGCCACTTGGCCTCTCGTGTCTGTGTTGGACAAAAAAGATCTGATGACGCTAATCCCATTTTCCATCTCTTGGCCCATAGCCCTGGAGGCTACAGCAACACAAGTGAGTATCTAAACCCTGCTCCAATGTTCCAAGAGTGTGTGACATAACCAGCCTTTCAGGTAGTGAATCCCAGACTTCCACCACCCTCTGGGTGAAAACATTTCTCCTCAACTCTCCCCTCAGCCTCTACCTCGACTGGGCCTGGATTCACTCGAGTTGAGAAGGATGAGAGGGGATCTGATGGAAACGTATAAAATTCTAACAGGGCTGGACAGACCCGATGCAGGGAGGAGGTTTCCCCTGGTTGGGGAGTCTAGAACCAGGGGACACAGTCTCAGGGAGATACGGGGTAGACCATTTAGGACTGAGATGAGGAAATATTTCTTCACTCAGAGGGTGGTCAACCTGCGGAATTCTCTCCCACAGAAGGGAATGGGATTGTGAGAGAGGATCAGCCATGATCATATTGAATGCCAAAGCAGATTCAAAGGGCTGAATGGCCTGCTCCTGCTCCTAGTTTCTATGTTTCTATGTCTGTGTTACTTTCAATCTCTGTCGCTGGATATTAGCCCCTCTCTGCATGGAAAAAATGCCTTCCTATCCTCCCTATCCCTCCTCCACAATCTTATAGCCCCCCATCAGGTCCCCTCTCAATCTTCACTGCTCCAAGGAAAACAACCCCAGCCTTTCCATTCTTTCCTCATAGCTCAGACTCTCCAGGCCAGGCAGAATCCTGGGAAATCTCCTCTGTACTGTCTCAAATACAATCACATTCTTCCCATAATGTGGTGACCAGGAACCACCACCCTGCTCCCCCCCCCCCCCCCCCCCCCCCCCCCCCCCCACCAACCCCCACTCTCTCTCTCTCTCTATCGCACTCTCTCTGTGTCCTTCTCTGTCTCACACCTGCCATGTCTAACTCTCTATCTCTCTCTCCCACTTAATCTCTCTTATATTCCCTCTCTCTCTGTCTCTTAGCCGCTGTTTCCAACTCACTCACACTTCCTCACTCGATCTCAGAATCTCTATTCCTCTATCTCTCATTGTCTCCCTCACTTGCTCCCTCTCTCACTTCAGTTAAAAGCCTTAAACTGTTATCTGTCCATCTCTATACCTCTGTCTTTCTCTCTTCCTCCCTCTCTGCCTCCCAAACTACAGTCTCTCTCCCTCCCTCTCTGTCATTCTGTCTCAGCACTAATCATGTCTCTCTCTCTCTCTTTCTCAGGCTCTTGATTCCTTTCACCTTTGGTCTCACACCCACCCTTGTTTCTTTCTCTCTCACCCTGTCTCTTTCTCTCTCCCTGTCTCTTTCTCTCTCTCTCTTTCTCCATCTCTCTCAGTCTTACCATCTCAGACTCCATTTCTCTCTCTCTCTAGCCCTCAACCTCACAAGCTCTACCCACCTCTAACTCCCTCTCAGTCCCTTCACATATCTCACACTGTCTCAGATGCTCCTCCCTACGTCCCTCTCTCTCACACACACCCTCACACTCTCCCTCCATCTCTCTCCCTGTCTTGCTTCTGTCTTCTTCCCACAGTGTCCCAGGTGGTGACAGTTAAATGCAAGGTACATCTCCCTCTGCTCTGCCCCACTAATGGATATTACCCCTTGACCCCTGAAGCATGTCTTCTCCTGGAGTAAGGCCCCATTTCCCACATAACCAGGCTTTGGTCTCTCTCTCAGGAAGATGGACAGATTCTTGTCAAATGAAGGGCAGTTCTGTGCTGTTAGTCTATTCTCACTGGGGACTGGTTTAGACACAAACCTTTCTTTCAGTTGTTCATGGCATGTGGGCGTCGCTGGCTAGGCAGCATTTATTGCCCATCCCTCATTGCCCAGAGGGCAGTTAAGAGTCAACCACATTGCTGTGGGTCTGGAGTCACATGTCGGCCAGACTAGGAAAGGATGGCAGTTTCCTTCCCTAAAGAACATTTGTGAACCAGATCGGCTTTTCCAATAATTGACAATGGGTTCATGATCATCATTAGGCTCTTAATTCCAGATATTTATTAAATCCAAATTCTGCCATCCGCTGTGGCCACATTTGAACCTGGATCCCTAGAACATTACCTATGTCTCTGGATGAACAGTCCAGCGATGATACCACTATGCCATTGCCTCCCCTATGAAGGTCCAGCAGAGAGAGGAGATCCTCAGGCCATCAGTGTGAGCTGAAGGGGCAGAACAGGCTCTGACCCACTGACCCATCCTGTCCATTGACAACATGTTCCAATCCCTTCCCCTCTCCTTCCCCTTCCATGGTCAGGCTCTGGATCAGGGTGTTTTACTGGGATGAGGGCTGGGACATCTCGCAGTTACAATGGAAAGAAACTGAGCCCCACACCCACCATGGTGTCCATGTCCCATTGGACCCTCAAATAGTGACGGGTAAACATGGAATTCAGTCCATGGGACTGCCCAGTAGAGAAACTTGGACCACCTTCCCACTGGGCCCTCAAATACAGACCAATAAACATGTGACTCCTTCCCATTGAACCCTCCAGGATCTGACCTTCAAACTCCACATTGTCTCCATCACGTAGGCCTCTTATTTCCATCTCCACAACATTATCTGTCTCTGCATTATATCAGCCCCTTAACCACAGAAACTTTTATTCCTGCTCATCCCACCTCCTAACTCCATGCCTCCGATGTCCTCTCCCAGCTTCTTCCATCCACGCTCCATAAACACCAACTTGTCTGAAATGGAGTGATCCCTCCCCTGTCTCACACCAAGGGGGAGATGGACAGATTTTTAATGAGTACTGGGTTAAAGGCTGATGGAGAGGGGGCAGGAAAGTGGAGTTGAGGCTGAGATGGGACCAGCCATGATCGTATTCAATGGTGGAGCAGGCTCGAGGGGCTGAATATCCTGCTCCTGCACCAAGTCCTTATCCCCTCCCCCATCCCTCTTACTGCAACTTTGTGAAACATCTGGGAATGTTTTGGACATTGAAGGCGCTATGTGAATTTAGGTTTTGTGTGGATTTCATGTGGGGACAGAATTGTGCAGAGGGGTGATAGCTCCCGCAGTTGAATGTCCTGCTGACAGGCTGTCTTGGATCACAAAGCACATCCAAGCAGTTATAAGATATAAAAGTGTGGAGCTGGATGAACACAGCAGGCCAGGCAGCATCAGAGGAGCAGGAAAATTGACATTTTGGGTTGGGACCCTTCATCAGAAATGGGGGAGGGGTAGGGAGCTCTGAAATAAATAGACAGAGGAGGGATGCGGCTGGGGAAGGTAGGTGGGATGGTGATAGGTGAGTGCAGGAAGGCAGTGGTGGGAATTGGCCAGTGAGGTGGGTGGATAGGTGGGAGAGAAGATGGACAGGTTGCGTCAGGTCAAGGAGGTGGGGATGAGAGTGAGGGTTGGTCACGGGATGAGGCTGAGGGTGGGGAGATTTTAAAACTGGTGAATTCCATGTTGAGGCCATCGGGCTGTAGGCTCCTGAGGCGGAATATGAGGTGCTGCTCCTCCAGTTTGTGAGTGGTGTCATTGTGACACTGGAGGAGGCCCAGGATGGACATGTCACCCACGGAGTGGGGTTGTGGGGGGGAGCGGGGGAGTTAAAATGGTTCGCGGCCGGAGATTGTTGTCGTTTGTCGCAAACAGAGCACAGGTGCTCTACAAAGTGGTCTCCAAGCCTCTGCTTGGTCTCACCGATGGAGAGGAGGCCACTTTGGGAACAATGGATGCAGTGGACCACATTGACGGATGTGCACGTGAACCCCTGTCTAATGTGGAAGGTTTGGTTTGAGCCTTGGAGGTGAGGGGGGAGGTGTAGGGGCAGGTGTAGCACTTCCTGCGGTTGCAGGGAAAGGTGCTGGGGTTGGTGGAGAGCGTGGAGCAGATCAGAGAATCTCAGAGAGAGCGGTCCCTATGAAAGGCAAATGGGGGTGGGGAGGGAAACATCTCATTGGTTGTCGGTTCAGATTGCAGGTGGCGGAGAATGTTACATTGGATACGGAGGTTGGTGGGGTGCGGTGTGTGAGGACAAGGGGGATCCCGTCTTTATTTTTGTTGGTGGGAGGGGATGTGAGGGCAGAGGCATGGGAAATGCAAGAGATGCGGTCGAGAGCATTTTCAACCACCGAACGGGGAAAGTTACATTCCTTGAAATGGGAGGACATCTGGGATGTGCAGGAGTGGAACACCCCATCTTGGGACCAGACGTGGCAGAGGCAGAGGAATTGAGAGTAGGGGATCGCATTCTTGCAGGAAGGTGGGTGAGAGGAGGTGTAGGCTAGGTAGCTGTGGGAATCGGTGGGCTTGAAATAGATGTCGGTTTCGAGGTGGTCGCCAGAGATGGAGACAGAGAGGTCCAGGAAGGAGAAAGAGATATCAGAGATGGTCCAGGTGAATTTGAGGTTGGGGTGAAAGGTGTTAGTAAAGTTGATGAACTGTTCAAGCTCCTCAGGGGAGCATAAGGCAGCGATGATACAGTCATCAATGTAGCAGAGGAAGAGGTGGGGGATAGTGCCAGCATAGCAGTTCTTCAGTTAAGTGTAATTAAGAAAAGAGTCGACAACACAAATTTACTTAAATATGAACATTTATTCAGTTCAGTCAATAAAAAGAATGAAAAAGTAAGGAAAGAAAACAATAAGCCTCAGGCCCTTCTGCCCATCAGGGTCCCCTTGATCAATGGCTGGCCTCGAGGCTTAGATTCGTTCCTGGCACCATTCGTGATCCTGGTCTGAGGTGAAGTCCAACCACTCGGAATGAAACTCTCTCTCTTATGCAGTGTAACAAACAGCAAGTACAGAAAAACAAATATAGTAAAACACATTGATTGCGCCGATTTCGGCACATAGAGGAAGTTCACAGGACCCATTCAAGATCATGCAGCTGTCGAACATCATCATCAATTTTAGCCCTTCCTGTACATAGAATGGGGAAGTGGGGGAGGTAGGAATGTGCTGTCGGGATCCATGGAACTGCCCCCCAACAATGTGGGTGACTATTAACTGCTCTCTGAAATGGCCGAGCAAGGCACTCAGTTGTATCAATCGTGATGACGTCTCAACAAAGAAATGAACCCGGATGGAGCACCCGGCATCGATCTAGGCACCGGAAAGACAGCGGCAGAAACAGCTCTGTCTACCTTGCTCCATCCTCCTTACTGATATCTGGGGGCTAGTGCCAAATTTGGGAGAGCTGTCTCACAGACTAGTCAAGCAACAGCCTGAAACAATCATACTCACAGTATCAGACCTTACAGGCAATGTCCCAGACACCACCATCACCATCCCTGTGTATGTCCTGTCCCAACAGGAGCTAGGGATGGATAAAACATCTTGGCCCAGCCAGCGATGCCCACAGCCCATGAGTTAATCTAAAAAAACATATGAAGTGTCCCTCAGGAGGGGAGAGGGAATGTTCAAGATCCTGAGCTCCATTTTCCAGCCCAGGCAGTTTGACTCCCAATGAATGAATGAGATGTCAGTTTGGAGCCCAGGTTAGGGGCAGTCTCATTCTGTGGACCCAGGTCTACAAAAGGGAATTGGAGATCGAGCTGAAAAGGAAAGATTTGCTGGGTTATGGGGAGAGAGAGGGGCAGTGGGACTAATTGGGTCATTCACAGGCACGATGGGCTGAATGGCCTCCTCCTGTGCTGTAAGATTGTGCAGACGGTTCACAGTTTTCTCCCGTCTCAGTAACAAACATCCAGCTGCTCCGAGCTCCTCCTTTCACTTCCTCTGTTGGTGAAGTTTCAACCTTGCGATCTGACAGGCTTTGCAGTTATTTTTTACACTGGGGCTTTCTGCTGTGGTCAGAATCTCTAATAATAAGTGTCCAATCAGTGACAATCACAGCAGCTAAGAGCAGTCAGGACTGAGGAGCCAGGCTCACTGGGAAACACTTTGGGAAGATCAAAGCCATCCTCTTCAGCCGCCAGGACAAACTCCATCCCTCTCCCTGAGCACTGTCTGCTGCTCAACCAGACTCTTTACAACCTTGGCCTCAACTTTGAGGCTGATCTGAGCCCCACATCCTCCACATCACAAAGATCAGCTACTGCCCCCGAGAATTAGAAAGTGCTGACTACACAGGAGGAGAGGCTTCACAAACAGCAAGGAGAAGAGTCAAAGACTTGGGGAGAGGAATTGGGGATGAGGGAAGTGACAGAGAGCAGACTGACACAGTTCAATGGGGAGCAGTTGGAGCTGATGGGCTTTGACAGGAAAAGTGGTGAAAAGATGGGTTAGGATGTGGAGGAGCAGAGGGAGCTCAGCTCCAATGCCATCATTCCTTTACAGTGGAAGTTCAGGTTGATAAAGCCTTGAATGGAAATGATCAACAGTGTTAGGGAACTAAAAACTAGAGAGAGACGAAAATGGAGAATTCACCAAACATTCAGCAGCCTCAGGGCAATGGAAGCCTCAGGTTTTTATTCAAATTGCAGTCGATAAAGATGAGAATCTGGAGAGAATACAGGACTGTGGGGAGAGAGCAGAGCTGGTGGGATTAAGAATATAGGAACAGCAGGAGGCCATTCTGCCCCTCGAGCCTGTTCCACCATGCAGCTTGATCCTGGCCGCTCTGTACCTGAAGACCTCCATCTCCCCAGCTTGTTCCATAAGCCTCAATCCCCTTGCGTGAAGAATACCTCTTGAGCTCAGTTTAAAAGTAAAAGCAGAAATTGCTGGAGAAATTCAGCAAGTCTGGCAGTGTCTGTGGAGAGAATGTAGAGTTAACGTTTCGGGTCCAATGACCCTTTGTTAAAACTAGTAGTAGCAAGGAAAAGCTGGTGTACATGCTCCATTCTCTACATTGGAGAGACTGAGTGCCAGCTCTCGGACACCTCCTCCTATCTCCCCTTGGACTATGGCCGACCATTGAACATCTGGCCATTGTGTCAATGATGGTCACTAATCCTCAGCATAAATCTGGGGCTCACCCCTCACCTTCCCCACAGCCTCCAAGCACATAGACCCCAAATCCATTCCGCCTGCTTCTACCTTCTTCCCAAAATCCACAAACGGGACTACCCGGCCTGTTCTTGCTCCTCAGGCCTTATCTCTTCCTGTCTCCACTCGATTCTTTCCTCCCCTTGTCCAGTCCCATCCCATTTACATCCATCATTCTTCAGACACTTTATGAATTCCCAGTTTGCGGGCTCCAGCCGTTTCCCCTTCACAATGGACGTGCAATCCCCTTACACATCTGTCCCCCATCAGGATGGTCTCAGTGCTCTCCTCTTCTTCGTGGAAAAAAGGCCTGAACCATCCCTATCCACCACCACCCCCTTCTGCATGGCCGAATTCATCTTCACTTTGAACAACTTCTCCTTTAACTCCTCCCATTTTCCCAGGTCAAAGCAGTAGCCATGGGTACCCGCATGGGCCACGTTTCTACATGTGTCTCTGTAGGGTACGTGGAACTTCCTTATTCGAGCCCTACTCCAGCCTCCACCCACAATTCTTTCTCCGGTACATCGATGGCATCATCAGTGCTGCTTCCCTCTCTTGTCTAGAATTGGAAAAGTTTATCAATTTCACTTCCAATTTCCATCCTGCTATCACCTTCATTGGGTCCATCTCTGACTCCACCCTTCCCTTGATCCCTCAACATCTGTTTCTATTTCTGGGGATAGGCTGGCCACCGATATCCACGACAAACCTACCAACCTCACGGTTCCCTGGACTGCACATCCTCACATCCTGTAAAGACTCCATCCCATTCTCCCAGTTTCTCCATCTCTGTCACATCTGTTCTGATGATTCTACACTCCGTGGGGGTCCTCAGAAATGTCCACCTTTTTCTTCAATCAAGGATTCACCACCGCCGTAGTTTACAGGATCCTCAACAGAGTCCAACCTGCACTTCCGCCCTCACCGCTTCTCTTACCTTCCACAATATAGATAGGGCTCCCTAGTCCTCGCTTCCCACTCCACCAACCTCCACATCCAGAGGATGATTAGCTGCCATTTCTGTCACCACCAGACACATATTCCCCTCCCCTTCCTTGTCAGCATTCCGCAGGGACTGTTCCAATGGGCACAGCCTGGTCCACTCTTCCTTTACTCCCAACTCGCCCCCACATCCCCACGGCACTGTCCCATGCAATTGCAGAACCTATAACTCCTGTCCAATTACTTCCTCCTTCCTCACTATCCAGGTTAGTTAAAGATGTCTGATCCTTTCTAAATCCATGCTGACTCTCTCTGATCAGTTCATATTTGTCAGTCATTCTGTCTCTAAAAACAGATTCGATCACTTCCCGACAACAGACATTCGCCAGAGATGTTCATTGTGAATGAGGTGAGTAAACAGTTAGCACTGATACGAGGGGCTGAACAGCCTCCTCCTGTGCTGGAGCCTTCTCTGTCTCCTTTACTGAAACATACGAATAGGAACAGGAGCTGGGCTGCAGCTTCAACAATGAGTTCAATGTGAATGGACGGAATGTCATTAGTGGGGAATGCACAGCGTCCATTGTATCCAGGAGCCTCTCGAAAAGATGTCTTTCTCTTTTTCCCTTTTCAGCTCCAGGGCTGTCATGGAGGAGCTGAAAGAATCTTTGGTGAAGAAGTTTCCGGATGGTGTGGGCTGTGTGAAGGTTTACGACAGTGACTGATGATTGCAGCTCCTTGTTCAGTCTGCTCCTCCCTCACCACTGATCAAGCCACGTAACCTCCTGTCACACTGAGTGCCATTGCAATCGATATCATAGTGTCAGTGCCAGCAAACAACAGCATCACAGTCTGACACACTGGGACAGGCATCACTGCCTGATGGCAAAGAACGGAGCCTGTATCCCCTTCCCCCGAAGCTCATAAACCCTACAGCATCGAAAATATACTGACACCCAGCCCCTTCCATTAAACACTGACCCCCAGAGAACCCCTTCACAGGTACAAGTCAGCATCGAGATTAAGAGACAGAGAGAGAGAGAGAGGGAAAGAGAGTGAGAGAGAGAGAGAGAGACAAGAGGTTGGAGGGGCTGAATGGCATCCTGTTGTCCCTGTTCCTTCTGTTCTGATGATGGTGTCAGTGTGTGTTGATGAGAACTGGGGTCCCTCTGTTGAAACTGCTCCTGATTTAATGATGGAGCTGGAAACCAGGAAAAGCTGCAGAAGCTTCAGTTCCTAACCAGAAACTGCCCACTCGGCCTCTTGGACAACATGAGCTGGTTTCCTGTGCCCAGCACCGACACCCCCTCCCTCCCTCCCTCCTGGACTAGTCTCTGTTTGATTGGATTCTCATTATTACATTTTCCCGGTTCTGGAGGAGATTCCACTTTCGGATCCAGGACTCCCGCTCACTCCCAAAACCCAGCCTGAGATCCCCTATTAGCCAGAGTGGACTGTTCCTGTCTAATATCGAGTACAATGACGACATTCCACTGGATCCCTTGCTGCAGGGAAAGGATCAGCCAGGGCCCAGTGTTAGCTGTCGGGGGTTCATTCATCCAGAGCAGTCTCTAGCCAGACCATTAATCTTCTGAGCTCCATCTCTCTCTCACACACACACACACACACACTCGCTCTCTCTCTCTCATTGAACTCCATCCCTCCTTCAATTTGAACTGCTGAGAGTCTGATCTGAGCCAATTCTAATGAATCCCATGGAGAATCCCATGGGGAGACAATGGCCTAGAGGTATTATTGCTGGAATGTTATTCCAGAGACCCAGATAGCATTCTGGGAACCCAGGTTTGAATCCCACCATGGCATATGGTAGAATTTGAATTCAATAAATATCTGGAATTAAGAATCCAATGATGACGATGAATCCATTGCCCATTGTCAGGAAAAACCCATCTGGTTGACTAATGTCCTTTAAGGAAGGAAACTGCCATCCTTACCTGGTCTGGCCTACATGTGACTCCAGACCCACAGCAGTGTGATTGACTCTTAACTGCCCTCTGGGCAATAAATGTAGCGATGCCCTCATCCCATGAATGAATAAAGGAAAAAAAAAATAATGACGGGATATTTAGAGTGTAAGTTTGTTTCACATGCAAATGTGAACCATTACAGCAAAGATATTACAGATGGTTTGTACAGACAGCAAAGCCCAAACCAGAGCATTGTGTCACTAAGCACAGAGCTAATGAAAGCTTCAATAAAAACAGTTATTTATGTGATTCTCAGAGAAGTGTCATTATTCTAATTACATACAACTCTTTCCCAGTGAACATTCTGAATGGCCTCCTCCTGTTCCAGAAATCCCAGGAATGTGTTCTGAACTCAAATTCCCCTACTTTAAATGATATTCCCAGGTCTGAATCCCGAGATCACTCAAACAGTTTCAACAGACACACACATGCACACAGACACACACACACACACACAGACAAATGCACACACACACACATTCACACGCTCACATTAACACGCTCACACAAACGCTTACTCACACAAACGCACACACACATGTATGCACATCAACATACACGCACACACACATCAACATATACACACTCACATACACACGCACATTAACACACACACACTCTCTCACACACATACTGTGGGATGAGTGGAGGCAGCTGATTGATGTTGGGCTGAAGGGTCTCTTTTCGAGCTGTAAAACATGATGAATCCAGTGATGACTATGAAACCATTGATGATTGTCTTAAAAACCCATCAGGTTCACGAATGTCCATCAAGGAAGGAAATCTACTGTCCTACATCTGTCTGACCTACATGTGGCTCCAGAGCCATTGATGAGGCAGGAGCTGGCCAAAGTGGACTGGGAACAGCTCCTTGTAGGAAAATCCACATCGGAGCATTGGGAATCTTTCAAATAGGAAACAGTAAGAGTGCAGGGCCAACATATTCCTGAAAAGTGGAAGGGTGGGACCAACAAGACCAGGGAACCCACACACAAAGGATGGACAGGATTGGAGAAGGAAAAAAGGGGAAGTTTACGGCAGGTAGAGAGGGCTCAAAACTGTACTGAAGATCTGAGGGAGCTCGGTGTGTATATCCACAGATTCCTGAAGGTAGTAGGACAGGGAGATAAGGTGGCTCAGAAGACAAATGGGATATGGACTTTATTAGAATATAAGAGCAGGGGGTTATGCTGAAACTGTATAAAACACTGGTTAGACCACAACTGAAGTATTGTGTACAGTGCTGGTCACCACGTTATAGGAAGGATGTGATTGTACTCGAGGGGGTGCAGAGGAGATTTCCCAGGATGGTGCCTGGCTTGGAGGGTCTGAGCTATGAGGAAAGATTGGAAAGGCTGGGGTTGTTTTCCTTGGAGCAGTGAAGGTTGAGAAGGGACCTGATAGAGGGCTATAAGATTTTGAGGGGCAGAGATGACATGGATAGAAATATATTCTTTACATTGACTAAAATGTGAGTAATGTGGCCTATTACATTAACATCTATTGTTTGAAAAATATTAGAATCAATTATGAAGGAATAATAACAATAAAAATATTAAAATAACTCCTGAAATAACACCTAAAATAATAAAAATAAAAGTAATTGGGCTTCCAGAAGGTGTTTGACAAGTACCTCACAGAAGGTTAACTCATATGAGCCAACGGTTTTGGAGATAGTATATTGGCACGGATACAGAACTTGCGAATGGGCAGGAAATAACGAGTGGGGATAGAGAGTTCGTGTTCAAGTTGGTGACCTGTGACCAGTGGTGTTCCACAGGGATCTG
The DNA here is from genome assembly GCF_021869965.1 of Rhincodon typus. Lineage (NCBI taxonomy): Eukaryota > Metazoa > Chordata > Chondrichthyes > Orectolobiformes > Rhincodontidae > Rhincodon > Rhincodon typus. The sequence continues at coordinate 1,353,618 of NC_063341.1, forward strand.
TGCTGGGACAGCAACTGTTTACAATATATATTAATGACTTGGAGGAAGCAAGTGAATGTACTGTAGCCAAATTTACAGATGACATAAAAATGTATCATTTCACTGGAGGCAGATCAGAGAAGGTACACAGGATGATCCTTAATGTGGAGGGGCCGTCTTATGAAGAAAGGTCAAACAGGTTTGAAATCTGCTCCTGAGTTTAGAAGAATGAGAGGCAATCTCATTAAAATATATAGAATTATTAAGAGGCTTGACAGGGTGAATGCTGAGAGGATGTTTCCTCTCATGGGACAGTGAGGACTACACAGGCAGAAAAATATCAGGAAGATATAAGTAGGATAATGACTTTGGGAGGACCAGAAAGCTAAACTGTATCTATTTCAATACAAGGAGCCTGACTGGTAAGGTGGATGAGCTTAGAGCATTGATCAGAATGTGGGAATATGTTATTGCTGCAACCACTGAGACATGATTGAAGGAAGGACAGGACTGGCAACTCAACATTCCACAGTTTCATAGAATTCCATACAAGTTTCAGGCAGAATAGGGTAGACGTAATAGAGATGGGGCATTGCATTACTGATAAAGGAGACCATCTCTGCAGTCATAAGGGAGGGTGTCTTAGATGGGTCTTCAAATGAGGCCATCTCATTAGAGCTTGCAAATAAAAACGGGCCAATTACTTCACTGGGATTATACTACAGGTCCCCCAATAATCAGTGTGAGATAGAGGAGCAGATATGTAGGCAAATCACAGAGAGGTGTGAGAGGAATGGGGTTATATTAGTAGGGAATTTCAACTTTGCTATCATTAACTAGGATTGCCTTTGTGTGAAGGGATGAGGTGGGGTGAAATTTTTAAAGTCCATCCAGGAGAGCTTTTGTGCCGACACGTTACTATTTCCACTGGAGACGGGTCAATGCCAGATCTAATCCTAGGGAGTGAAGTCAGACACAAAAATTAATGGTGTTGGTAATAGTGAGGAGGATGGTCTCAAGGTATCTTCTGATATTGATCAGCTGGTAAATTTGGCAGAGCAACCCAGATGGAATTTAATCCTGATAAGTGTGAAGTGATGCATTTTGGGAGGTCTGAGAAGGGAAGGACAAACACAATGAATGGTAGGTCCCTGGGCTTACTGAAAAACAAAGGGATCTTAGTGTACAAGCCTATAGATATAGATATGCAGAATTATGAGAGGCATGGACAAAGTAAGTCATGAGAATCTTTACCCCATGACAGATGTGTCTTAGACTAGAGGGCACAAGTTAAAGGCTGGGAATATTCACGATGCTGTCAGATAAATTATTCTTTGAGAAGAATTTAAAACTTCCTTCCCTTTAGGAATCACAATTCATACAGAAGACCAAAGGGGAATAACAGCAAGACAAGCAACTACAATGGCTGATGGTTTGAAACCTTTATCCTGTCAGCCCCAGAAATGGGGGAAAAATTAAAAATGGGAGAGTGTAAGGAATGCAGGTAGCCAGGGGAGAGAATGGACAGCAGGGAACAGCCTGAGAACTCCTTCTCAGATTAAGAAGGAAATTGCTGAGGGTGGAGGTGATATTCGGAAGCTTAAATGTTTCTCGTGGAATAAGTTGGGCCATGTGCATTCGGAATGTTGGAAGTTGTGAGGTAGACCCATGGGATTTATAGGAGTTAGTAAAAATAAGTCAGAAGAGAACACAAAAAGATAATCCCACAGAGCAGGCTCTAACTATAACAAAAAAGTGGGAGGTGAATTCTGTCATTAGTAAAGGAAGCTGTAAGGTAGATGAGAGGCGACAGGATTTTTATCAAAAGGAATGGTGACTCCTTTTTCTTCAGGTGAATTAGCTAAACCCAGAACCAAACTGAGAGATACAGGGGGAACACAATCACTTTTACTGGAGAAAGAATCAATTTTCACTCCAGAGAGCTCAATGAGAGCTAAGGTAACAATAAAAGGGATTTGTGGAGAATATATTCCGGATCGATTCTATAAAGTACAACTGGAATGTGATTTGTTATCAGGAGAAGTAATTATCGGAGTGGGAAAAACATTCCCTGTTGAGGCAGTCAATTTCTTTCTGGGCCATGATTTGTCAGGACTAAAGATAGTAGCTTCACCGATAATTACAGAATGTCCAAAGGAGGCCCAAGAAACAGAACAATGACATGAACAGCTTCCTGGTCTCTCTCCTTTGTGTGTGGTAACCAGGGCAATGGTTAAACACAATCCATCAATAAGGGTTGATGTGACACCACAAGCAAGTGAAAGGAGAGCTGAAACTTTCCGAATGGGTGAAGATAATCCAGGTGGAGTGTTTGGTATGACGTCCCTAATTACAGCAGATCCCAAAAACAGATCCTGTTTGAAATAAATGAGCACAGTCAGCTCATACTGAGGTCAAGGCTGAAGGAGTTACAGAGTGCTATTATCTTCAGAATGGGGAAGTGGAGCCCCTCCCCCTCATAGGCCCGCAGATGAAGAATGGTCAGTTAGACATCAGCTGGTGGTACCGCCTAGCTATCGTAGGGAGATATTGTGAGGGGCACATGGCAGGACACGTGGGGATTTGGAAAACACAGGTGTCCAGAAACACATATTTTACCCAGCCAACATTGTAGAAAGATGTGGTTCAATTTTATAAAACGTGTCATACTTGTCAAGTTGCAGGTAAACGTGATGAAACCAGCATCCTTAATTCCTCTGAGATGACAAGGTGTAGAGCTGGATGAACACAGCAGGCCAAGCAGCATCATAGGAGCAGGAAGGCTGATGTTTTGGGCCTAGGCCCTTCTTCAGAAAGGCTGACCTGCTCCTATGATGCTGCTTGGCCTGCTGTGTTCATCCAGCTCTACACCTTGTTATCTCAGATTCTCCAGCATCTGCAGTTCCTACTATCTCCTTAATTCCTCTCCCAGTTTTTGAGGAACCATTCAGTCGTGCACAGGTGTGTCAAGTAATGAGTGTAGTTGAGGAGGGGATGAGAAAAGGAATGAGATCCAAAGAAAATTGGACAATTCCCAAAGTGAACTTCCTACTATTAGATGAACAAATGCAGAGATATTAGAGAATTCAGACACTGTATTTGTGTATCTGCTGAAGGATCAACAGAGAGATAGAATGAGATTGCTCAGAGAACACAAAGAAGTTTGTATCAGGAGTGATTGAGGTCCTTGGGCCTGTACTCAATGAAATTTAGAAGGACGAAGGGGAATCTTATTGGAACTTGCAGAATCCTGAGAGGCCTAGATAGAGTGGATGTGGAGAAGATGTTTCCACAAGGATGAGAGATTAGGGCCCGAGGGCACAGCCTCAGAGAGAAGGGACAATACATTGGAACTGAGATATGGGGGATCTTCATCAGACAGAGTGGTGAATCTGTGGAACTCATTACCACAGACAGCTGTAGAGGCCAAGTCATTGAGTGTATTTAAGACAGAGATAGATAGGTTTGTGATCAGTAAGGGGAATAAGGGTAACGCGGTGAAGGCAGGAGAATTTTAGAAGCATATCAGCCAGGATTGAATGGCAGAGCAGGCTGAATGGCCTAATACTGCTCCTATGCACAGTGTTTTAAAGGTACACTTAGATGTACCACATTAGTCGATGATGACATGGGTGTAGGTAATTCAGACCCGATAAAATAAATCCATTTTGGTTAAATCCAGAGAAACAGGCCAAAGTAAAAAAGGAAATTCATATGTGTTGGAGAATCAATTGATTGAACTACCAGAGTAATTGGAGTTCTCCTGTAGTATTGATTCCTAAACCAGATAGTTCAATTAGATTCTGTGTAGACTGTAGGAAAGTGAATGTAGTCACAAGGATGGATTTACACCCTATTCCCAGACAAGAAGATTACATTGATATGGTTGGTACTGTATCACTTTTATAAAATTGATTTGTTAAAAGGATATTGAAAAGTACTCGCTGACAAGAAGAACAATGGAAATTTCTGCATTTGTCACACCTAATGGATTCTACAATGTCACATGATGCCATTTACACATGAGATCGCTCCAGCCACATGTCAGTGAGTTACTGCCAAAGTGAACAAGGTCACCCTCCCTCACATTACACACCATCTGCACAATATTTCTCCAAAGCCCAGCTGTATTTAATATTCAGCAGGATGGACCTTCACTGGGAAAGAGTCGCTTGTAATTGGAATAATGGCACATCTCCGAGAATCACATCAATAACCGTTCTATTGAATCTTTCATTACCTCTGTGTTTAGTGTCACAATGCTCTGGTTTGGGCTTTGCTGTCTGTACAAACCACCTGTAATGTCTTTGCAGCAATGGTTCACATTTACATCAACAAACTTACACTCTAAATATCCTGTCATTATTCTTCATGGGATTCACTGGAACTGGCTCAGATCAGACTCCCAGCAAAACAAATGCAGGGAGGGATGGACCTGAGAGAGAGAAAGAGAGAGAGAGATGGAGCTCAGAGATACAGTGATGGTGTTCAAGGAGGTTTGTATCTGAGATGAACGGTGTTCTGGCTGGAGACTGCTCTGGATGATTGAACCCTCGACAGCAAACACTGGACCCTGGCTGATCCTTTCCCTGCAGCAAGGGATCCAGTGAAACATCATCATTGGACTCGATATCAGACAGGAACAGGCTCATTCCGGATCATTGGGGATCTCAGGTCGGGGTTTGGGAATGAGTGGGAATGCTGGATCTGAGAGGGGAATCTCTTCCAGAACTGGGAAAATGTAACAATGAGAAACCAATCAGACGGAGACTAGTCCAGGAGAGAGAGAGGGAGGGAGGGGGTGTCAGTGCTGGGCACAGGAAACCAGCTCATGTTGTCCAAGAGGCTGAGTGGGCAGTTTTTGGTTAGAAACTGAAGCTTCTGCAGCTTTTCCTGGTTTCCAGCTCCATCATTAAATCAGGAGCAGTTTCAACAGAAGGACCCCATTTCTCATCAACACACACTCACACCATCATCAAAACAGAAGGAATAGGTAGAGCAGGAGGCCATTCAGCCCCTCCAACCTGCTCCAATAAACTTCAGGGAATAATGTCTGAGGCCACTCAAACTCTCCTCATCGCAAATCCCCTCATCCCAGGAATCAGCCTGGTGAATCTTTGCACTCCTTCCAAGGTCAGTCTATCCTGGAGATAGACTGAAACAGGACAAGTGCTCCAGGTGTGGCCTCACCAAGGTTCGATATAATTGGAATAAGTCTCCTTCCCTCAGACATGGCCAGCAGATGGCTCCCAGTCACTAATTCCCTCTCCCTCTCTCTCCATCCCTCCTTTTTTATCTCCTTCTCTCTTTGTTTCTCTCTCTCTTTCTCTCACCTTTTCCCTCTTGCTGTCTCTCCCTCTCCATCTCCTTCTCTTTGCCTCTCTCTGTCCCTCTTCGTAGCTCTTCTTATCCGTCACTCCCTACTCTCTCCCTCTCTCCATCACTCTCTGTCTGTCTCTCCCTTTCTTTGTCTCTCACTTGGTCTCCCTCTCCCCCTCCTCTCCCTCAATATCGATGTAACAAGTGGATTTGATAAGGGGAGGCCAGTAGATGTGGTTTATTTGGACTCTCAGAAGGCTTTTGATAAATCCCACAGAACAGATTAGTGTATGAAATTAGGGTTCATGGGACTGGGGACAGTGTACTGACGGGGATAGAGAACAGATTGGCAGACAGGAAACAGAGTAGGAATAAATGGGCCTTTTTCTGAAAGGGTGCCGCAGCTATTCACAATATATGTTAATGATTCAGATGAGGGAACTTATGAATAATATCCCCATGGTTGCAGATAACACAAAGCTGGGTGGTAGGTGAGCTGTGAAGACAATGCAGAGATGGTTCAGTGTGACTTGGACAAGTTGAGTGAGGGGCAGATGAAGTGCAATATGGATAAATGTGAGATTAACCAGTTTAGTTACAAAAACAGGAAGGCAGATTATTATCAGAATGGTGATAGATTGGGAATGGGGAGGTGCAATGAGACCTGGGTGTCCCTGTACAGCAGTCACTGAAAGCAAGCATGCAGGTGCAGCAGGTGGTGAAAAAGGTAAATGGTATGTTGGTCTTCATAGTGAGAGGATTGGAGTACAGGAGCAGGGATGTCTTGCTGCAATTGTACAGGGCTTTAGTGAGATCACACCTGGAGAATTCAATCCAAAACTGGCTCAGGGACAGGAGACACAGGGTGGGTGCACAAAACTGTTTGTGTGACTGGATCCAGTATGCAGTGGCATACCCCAGGGATCAGTGCTGGGTCCCTTATTGTTTGTGATATATACAAACAATGTAGATGAGAATGTGAGAGGCGAGAGGTGGGGTTCTGATAACCAGGTTTGTAGATGCCACAACGATTGGCGGATGGTTGACAGCGAGGAAGAAGGTCTTCAGTTCCAGGAGGATATAACCAGATTGGTCAGATGGGCAGATCTGAGGCAGATGGAATTTAACCTTGATAAATGTGAGGTGATGCACTTTGGAAGGTATAATAGGTTTATAGGGCCGTTATGAAGGGAAAATGGGACACTTACCTTTATCATTTCAGGTATAGACTATAAGACCAGGGAGGTTATGGTGGAGCTGTACAGAACTTTGGTTAGGCCAAAGCTGGAGCACTGTGTGCAGTTCTGGTCACCACACTATAGGAAGCATGTGATTGTACTGGAGGGGGTGCAGAGGAGATTCACCAGAATGTTGCCTGGGATGGAGCATTTCAGATGTAAAGTGAGGCTGGGTAAGGTCAAGTTGTTTTGTTTGGAGCAGGGAAGGTGGAGGGGGTTGCTGATCGAGGGGTATAAGGTTATGAGGGGAATGCACAGGGTGGATAGAAAGCAGCTGTTCCCCTTAGTCGGAGAGTCAATAACAAGTTGGCTCACATTAAATGTGGAAGACAGGAGCTTTAGAGGGTTGTTGAGGAGCAGGGTTTCACCCAGAGGGAGGTTGGGTTTGGAATGCACTGCCTGGGAGGGTAGTTGAGGTGAGAAACCTCACAGCCTTTAAAAAGTTTCAGAGATAGTAGGAACTGCAGATGCTGGAGAATCTGAGACAACAAGGTGTAGAGCTGGATGAATATAGCAGGCCAAGCAGCATCAGAGGAGCAGGAAAGCTGATGTTTTGGGCCTAGACCCTTCTTCAGAAATGGGGGAGGGGAAGGGGGTTCTGAAATAAATAGGGAGAGAGGGGGAGGCGGATAGGAGATGGATAGAGGAGAAGATAGGTGGAGAGGAGACGGACAGGTCAAAGAGGCGGGATGGAGCCGGTAAAGGTGGGTGTAGGTAACTCCCCACCTACACTGCGTGTAATCTGCGTGATTTTATGATTCTATAGTGTGCAGTTTCGGTCTCCTTACCTGAGGAAGGATGTTCTGACTGTGGAGGGAGGGCAGCGAAGGTTTACCAGACTGATTCCTGGGATGACAGCACTTACATCTGATGGTAAACTGTATCGGTTAGGACTATATTCGCTGGAGTTTAGAAGATTGAGGAGAATCACATTGACACTGGTAAAATTCTAACAGGAGAAGGCAGGGTAAACACAAGACTTTAGTTGAGCAGCAGACAGTGCTCAGGGAGAGGGATGGAGTTTGTACCGGGAGCTGAAGAGGATGGCTTTGATCTTCCCAAAGTGTTTCCCAGTGAGCCTGGCTCCTCAGTCCTGACTGCTCTTAGCTGCTGTGATTGTCACTGATTGGACACTTATTATTAGAGATTCTGACCACAGCAGAAAGCCCCAGTGTAAAAAATAACTGCAAAGCCTGTCAGATCGCAAGGTTGAAACTTCACCAACAGAGGAAGTGAAAGGAGGAGCTCGGAGCAGCTGGATGTTTGTTACTGAGACGGGAGAAAACTGTGAACCGTCTGCACAATCTTACAGCACAGGAGGAGGCCATTCAGCCCATTGTGTTTGGGAGTGACCCAATTCGTCCCACTGCCCTCTCTCTCCCCATAACCCAGCAAATCTTTCCTTTTCAGCTCGATCTCCAATTCCCTCTTGTAGACCTGGGTCCACAGAATGAGACTGCCCCTAATCTGGGTTCTAAACTGGCATCTCATTCATTCATTGGGAGACAAACTACCTGGGCTGGAAAATGGAGCTCAGGACCCTGAACATTACCTCTCCCCTCCTGAGGGATAGTTCCATGGACCCTGACAGGACGTTCCTACATTTCTCACTTCCCTATTCTGTGTGTGGAAGGCTGGAACTGTCAGCAGGACATTCAACTGCAGCAGCCATCATCACTTTAACCAATTCTGACAACATCCACTCTCCATAACTGAGTTTGAGTTATAAGGAGATGTTGGATAGGCTGGGACGTTTTTCACTGAAGCATAGGAGGTTGAGGGGTGACCTTATAGAGGTTTATAAAAGAGGGGTATAGATAAGGTGAATGGCACATGTCTTTTCCCTCGGGTGGGACATTTCTAGACTGGGCGCTTATTTTTAAGGTGAGAGGAGAAAGGTTTATAAAAGACACTAGGGGCAAGTTTTTTTCCACATAGAGTGGTTTGTGTGTGTGATGAACTTTTCAGAGGAAGCGGTGTTTGTGGGTATAAGGTTTAACAGGCATTTGGGTAAGTTCATGAAAAAGAAATGTTTGGAAGGATATGGGCCAATCGTAGTCAGGTGGGACTAGTTTAGTTTGGGAATGTGGTCAGTGTGGACTGGTTGGACCGAAGGGTCTGCTTCCGTGCTGTATGACTCAATGACTCGAGAACTGAAACTCTCCAGCCCAGGCAACATCCTGGTAAATCTCCTCTGCATCGTCTGCAGTGATATCACACCTCTCCTATAATGTGGATTCCTGAACTGCACACAATACTCTCGCTGTGGCCTAATTGACTATTTAAACAGATCCAGCATAACCTGTCTGTCCTTAAATTCCATACCTTGGCTAATAAAGGTAAGTATCCAATACACCTTCTTAGCCATTTTATTTGCCTGCCCTGACACTCTAAGGGGCTGGTGTACCTGCACACCTGACCCTCGGTGCTTCCCAGAGTCCTACCGTCCATCATGTATCCCCTTGCCTTGTTTGTCCTGCCCAAGTGCATCACCTCACATTTATCCAGATTGAATTCCTTTTGCCCCTGATCAGCCCATCTATCCAGTCCGTCTCTATACTCCAGTAATCCGAGTCCCTCCTCTTCATGATTTACCACTCACCAATTTTGTACCATCTATGAACTTACTGATCAACCTTCCTACATTCAAAACTAAATCTTTGATATAAACTACTAACCAGCAAGAGCCAAAATATTGACTCCTGTCGTACCCCACTGGACACAGATTTCCAGTCAGAAAAATACTCCTCAACAATCATCCTCTGCTTCCCTGCACTCAGCAAATTCTGGATCCAATTTGTCAAATTTCCTTGGAGACAGAGAGAGAGAAAGAGAGAGAGAGGAAAGACAGAGTAATAGTGAGTGTGAAAGGACTATGAGAGTGAGAGAGAGAGAGAGAGACGAGAAAGTCAGAGAGTGGCAGTGAGCGTGAAAGCAGAGTGTGTGAGAGAAGGGTGATTATGAGGGATTTGGAGAGGTGATGGCACTTAATTGTTAGACCATTAATCGAGAGATACCAGGAATGTTCGAGGGAACATATTCTGTCACAGTAGATGGTGGAATTTGAAATTAATATAAAACAAATCTGGAATTAAGAGTCCCATGGTGATCATAAATCATCATAAAAATCATTGATTCACGAATGCCATTTTGGGAAGGAAACTGCCTTTCTCACCTGGTCTGGGCTACATGTGACTGCACACCCACAGTAATGTGGTTGGCTCTTAACTGCCTTTGAGCAACCAGGATTGGGCAATGAATCCTAGTTCAGCTAGTAATGCCAAAAGCTGAAGATAAAAAAAAAAGTTCTAAAAATCAATAAGGGAGGCAGTGAGTGAGAGTGTGTGTGTGAGAGAGAGAGAAGAGGAAGTGTGAGGGACTGACGTGGCTCTCTCTCTGCCTGATGCCATTTACATACTGAGGAACAGCCAGTGAGACTCCCACAGGCTGCAGCTTTATAAAGCAGTGCTCAGTGAAGGGAGAGTTTATCAGGAACCAGGCACAGGGACAGGAGCACACACCATGATTTCACACATCCAGCTGATCTGGCCTCTGGCATTCTGCGTCGCAGGTACAAATCTCTCTCCTTCCACCTTGAATCTTTAGCTGCTCTCCATTTCACTCCAATTCCACTGACTTGTGATTGAAGGAAAATGGTGAAACCAGAGGAATGCTCAGTGTCTCCAACAATCTCTCATTTGACAGGCTCTTTCTGTGACAGTTCTGACTTCACTGTGTTTCTTTCTGATCCCTCAGGTATCAGTGGGGACATCATCATGAACCAGTCTCCCCCGGTGCTGTCAGTGGGACTGGGCCAGACCGCAACCATCACCTGTAAGTCCAGTCAGGGTGCCAGTGCTGATGTTTCCTGGTACCAGCAGCGAGAAGGACAGAAACCCTCTCTCCTGATCTATTATGCAACAAATCGATTCACAGGAGTCTCCGAGCGATTCACCGGAAAAGAACTGTCCAGCACACACTTCACCCTGACAATCAGCAATGTTCAGAATGAGGATGTCGCTGACTATTACTGTCAGCAAACTGAGAGCTACCCTCTACACAGTGATACAGAGCCAGACAAAAACATCAATACACACAGCACCACCCCCTGTACTGACACATCCCACAGTTATATATAAATGAAACTGAACAAATAACCCCAAATTGGGATTGTCACTGTCCATTACACACTCCAGTCCCTGTGGTGTCCACCGCTCACTGAAGGCCTCAAGTTTCCCTCTTACACTCCTTGGCCACATGTAAAGAGCAGCTGCAAGATTTAACATCAAAAAATAAAGTTCACAAATCTCCCCAACCCAGCTGGATACAACCCAGAGAGAGAGAGGGAGATAGAGCGAGAGAGAGAGAGAGAAACAGAAGGAGAGAAACTGAGAGAGAAAGACATGAGTGAAAGAGGGACACAGAGAGACAGGGAGAGGATGAGGATGAGAATGAGTGAGATTCAGAGAGACACAGGGAGAGTAGGTGTGAGTGAGTGACAGACACAGACAGAGAGACAGGGAGAGGGTGAGAGTGACGGAGGGAAGCAGAGAGCAGGGGTTTATGAACAGCCTCTGCACTGGGAGCTCTCACTGTGGTTTACATTCGGTAAAGGAACCAAGCTCAGACTGAGTAAGTAAACCTCAATCCTCCGTTATTAACCCTTTCAATACTGAAACTTTCTAAAACACAAATGCTGAATTGTTGAAGGTGTTAGTGGGGAGCTGCAGTGAATGAAATGGTTGATTGAGGATGTATTTCTCTAGTTCCATTGCCCCCTTTAAGCAGCAAGATATAAGTCAGTAAGTTTTACTCACCGTGTGGAGGAGCTGTGTCCGTTTTCAGCCTGTGGTCACATTCCTGCAGCATGGAGTGAAATCAGTGAGTAGCCTCCTGCCAGTCTCAGTGTGACGGACACGGACAGAGTTTGATGCGAGCTCTGGCTCCCTGTCCCAGTCTCTGATCTCACTGACCCCAGCAGCAGCACAGTGAGACACCGAGTTCCCACCTCCCCCAGCTTTAACTCTGCTCAATCACACACTCACTGAATTGTTACAGTGCACAAGGAGGCCATTCCGCCCATCCTGTCTGGGCCGGCTCTCTGAATGAGCAATTCACTGAGTGTCATTCTCCTGCCTTCTCCCTGTCACCCTGCACATTGTTCCTTTTCAAATAACAGTGTCATTCCCTTCGGAACGTTTCAATTGAAGCTGCCTCCACCACACTCTCAGGCAGTGCATCCCACACCTTAACCACTCATTTTTCCTCATTGCATTCATCTCTCCTCATTCCCAAGATCCAGGTCAAGCAGACCCTCCTTTCTCTTTGAACTGGTAATACAAAGCTGGAGAAAATTCACTGGAACATACTCTCACAACTCTGGCCCCTCTCTGCCCTTCACACTGGTACTACCCCAGTCTACAATCAGATCATTCAAGTCCCCCATTATAACAACTCTATGATATTTGCACCTCTCTGTAAATTCCTTGCAGATCTGTTCCTCTACATCATTCCCACTGGTCGGTGAAGTATAGACTGCACTGAGAAATCTGATTGCATCTTTTTTTGTTCCTTATCTCGAGCCAAATCGATTCTGTCCTTGACCTTCCTGGGACATCCTCTTTCTCCAGCTCTGCACTGATCTCCATAACCAATCCCACCTTCCCTTGTCCTTTTCCCCCCTAACATCCAGCCTTGTCCTTCTTTAAGCCTGGTCTGTGTAAGAGCCACAACATTAGATTTCCATTTGGCGATCTGTGTCTGTAACTCCCCAATCTTACTCCCTACACTCCATTCAGTCCCATACATGCACAGTGACCCTGATTTAGACTTTATTACTCTCTCCCTCACTCTGACCCTGCCTATCAAATCACATTTCCTTATTCTGCTGCTATCTATCTCTCCCAGGATTCTGTGGACCTTGGTGTTCCTCCCTAATATTCCCTCCTGGTCCCCACAGCCCTGCCAAGTTAATTTAAACCCTCTCCAACAGCACTAGCAAATCACCCCACAAGGAACTCAGTCCCAGCTCTGCTCAGAAGTAACCCGTCTGGCCTGTCCAGCTCCCATCTTCCCCAGCGCCAATCCCAAGTATCTAAAGCCCTCCCTCCTGGAACCTCTTTCCAGCCCCACATTCCCCTCTCTTATCTTCCTGGTCCTATTCTCACTTGCGTGTGGCACTGGGAGTATTCCAGAGATTCCTCCTTTTGAGCTCCTGCTGCTAATTCCCTCCCAAGCTCCCTAAATTCTGACTGCAGGACCACATCCCTTTTCTCCCTCTGTCACTGGGACCAATGTGGACCCTCCTGAGCCACCCGTGGTGCCATGGGCTTGGCTTTGGCTGCACTCCCCAGATGAACCATCATTCCCATCAGGATTCCGAACTGAATCCTGGTTGGAGAGTGGGATACACTCAGGGGACCCCTGTACTAGCTGCCTGGTCCTTTTGGACTGCCTGCTGCTCCCCCATTCCCTCTCTCCCTGCATACTCTGAAGCTGCGGAGTGACCACATCTAGAAACGTTTTCTCCACGGAGCTCTCAGCCTCACGGACTCTCCGCACTGACACCAGTTGCTGCTCAAACTCCGAAACCCGGAGCTCCAACTGCTGTCACTGACCACACTTCCTGCACTCATTGTATTCCAGGAGCCAGGAAGCATCCTGAAGTTCCCACTTGGAACAGGGTGTATACTCTCTCCACTCCATGGTTATCCCTGGCAAAGTTCTGATGATAAACAGCTACAGCAGGGCTCACAATCCAGCGGTTCTAAGGTCTTGCAGAAACTCTCCATAAAAGACTAATAAAGGCAGAATTAGGCCATTCAGCCCATCAAGTCTGCTCTGCCATTTGATCATGGCTGATGTATCTTTCAAACCCATTCTTCTTCCTTCTCCCAGAAATTTTGATCCCCTTACAAATTAGGCATATTAGCATGGCCAATCCACCTAAACTGGACTGTGGGAGGAAACCGGAGCACCCGGCGGAAATCCATTCAGACATGGGGAGAACATGTAAACTCCACATGGACAGTCACCCAAGGGTGGAATTGAACCTGGGACCCTGGCGCTGTGAGGCAGCAGTGCTAACCACTGAGTCTCCATGCTGCCCAAACTGCGCACAATATTCCAAATCAGTCTGTTCAGTCAAAATGAATTATAACGCTGTATTTACCTTTGTAACTGCCAACTGAATCAGCACGTTAACCCGAAGAGAAACCTGAACAGTCCCCTTGTGCTTAAGATTTCTCCATTTAGAAAATAGACTACCCCTCTATTCTTCCCACCAAAGTGCAAAACCTCACACTTTTCCACATTGTATTCCATCAGCGACTTCCTTGCCCTCTTTTTGAGCTTGTCCATGGCCTTCTGCAGGCTCCCTGCACCCTCAACACTGTCCCTCCCCCGATCATTGTGTCATCTGCAAACTTAGCAAAAATATGCCCTCAGTACCTTTTCCCAGATCATTATTGTATAATTACGTTTTACATGAATAGCTGTAGACCCAACACTGACACCTGCTGAACTCCACTAGGCACTGGTTGCCATCCTGAAAAAGATCCATTTATTCCCACTCTCTATCCATCCCAGTACCGTGCCCAAACACCATGGGTATTTATCTTATTTAGCAGCTTTATGTGTGGCCACTTGTCAAAGGCCTTCTGGAAATCCAAATAGATCACGTCCATTGGTTCTCCTTTGTCTAACTTGCTCATTAGCTCCTACTATAACACCAGATTCCAGCTTCTCCCTCTCAAACAGCGGGGAGAATCCTGTCATATTATGGTCACTGCCCCAAGGGGTTCATTCACGTTCAGCTCCCTAATCAGATCTGCCTCATTACACATCATCAAATCCAGAAATACCTCTTCACTAGTGGGCTTTACCACATGCTCCAAAAAATCCATCTTGTAAACAATCAACATATTGCTTTCCCTGAGATCATCGACTGATCTGATTTTTCCTGTCCATTGCATATTAAAATTCCCCATGATTATAGTAACACTGCCTCTCTTACATGGCTTTTCTATCTCCTCATTTATTTTCTACCCCATATCCTGACTACTGCTCGGAGGCCTGTGCACGAGTCCCATCAGGGCCTTTTATCCTTCATGGTTCATCAACTCTACCCCCACAGATTCTATGTCTTCTGACTCGATAAGGCTCTTGCTATCAATTTAACTTAATTTCTTTCTGACAAGGCAAACCTGCCCCCTCTGTCCATCTGTCTGTCCTTTCAATACGACGTGTACCCTTGGATATTTAGTTCCCAGCCCTGATCCCCTTGCAGCCATGTCTCTGTGATACCCACAACACTGTAGCTGCCAATTTCAATCTGTACTACTAGCTCATTTCATATACTACGTACAACTAAGTAAAACACCCTCAGTCCTGCATTGACTGCCCTCCTTATAGTTGTTCCCTTATCTGCTGTGCCTAGTTAGTTTTCTGACCCTTTCCATATTCTTTGTCCTTTTACTTGTTCTGGAAACTTTAATTATCTCTTCAGATGCCACCCCCATTTAAAGTCCTTGGGAACTAGATTTACCTCAATTTGCCACTTTGTTTACCTTATTTCAATTGCTTTGTGCATTTAGACACAAAGCCTTTAAGTTTGTTCTTTTTTAAATTGAGCTTCCCTGCACCACAATATTACATTCACAAAATCTGTCTCTTCCTTTTATTTTCTGGTAACAGTCAACCCCATTACTAACCAGCAATCCACCTTCTCCTTTACCTTTCATTTTCTCATTTTCCATCCAATCCCTTTCTCTTTGGGTCGAGTTCAGGTCAATATATATCCCTGAAACAACATCAACGTAAATGCTACGTGATCTCATTGCTGCTTGTGGGATCTTCTTGTGTACAAACTGGCTGCCACATCCCACACATTCCAACAGTGACTGCTCTTCAGGCAAGGCCCTCACTGTCTGTTAATGCCTTTGGGAGATCCTGAGGCGTGAAATACTCGATAAAAATACACGTCTGTCTTTTCTTGGAACTATTAGACAAAGAGCAGGGCAGCTTCACCTGGTGTCCTGGTCAATCATTACCCTCCCAATCACCGTCACTGAAAATCTGATGCCCTGCTCATTACCACTCCACTCGCTGGGATCTTGCTGTGCACAGACTGCTGGAAAGAGCCATTGGGACATCCTGAGATGGGACAGGTACACAAATGCAAGTTTTTCTTTGAGATTGGAGTCTCCTGATCCTTACACTCACCCACTGTCCGTGCACTATCACCTTCCATGGATCACGGGGTCATTAGGAGCAGTGACCCTGCCTAACCCTGGGACACAGACTCATTGCAGCTTCACCCTTGACCTCAGCCCAGTGCTGGGCAGCAAGATTTAAAAAGAAATCTAGAACCTTCTACACATACCCAATGTTACTCCTTTTTGAAGTGCTGTGACCCAAGTCTGCTCCAATGTTCTCAGAGAAAGTTCTCTCGATCTGTGATTGATCAGAGGTTTGTTAAAGAGATATTGTGCTGGTGGCACAGTGGTTAGCCCTGCTGCCTCACAGCACATAGGGACCTGGGCTCGAATCCACTCTCAGGTGACCGTCTGTGTGAAATTTGCACATTTTCCCCGTGCCTGAATGGATTTCCTCCCACAGTCCAAAGAGGTGCAGCTTGGTGAATTGGCCAGGCTAAATTACCCCTAGTGTCCTGGGCTCTGCAGGCTGGGTGGGTTAGCCATGGGGTTACAGGGATAGGATAGGGGGTGGGTCTGAGTGGATACACTTCAGAGGGTTGGTGTGGACTCAATGGGCTGAATGACCTGCTTTCACATTGTAGGGATTTGATGATATCGAGCTCCATCCCACTTTACTCCTACTCTGGAGGGTTTGGTGTTTCAAGTGAATATCCAAGTGATGAGGGTTTCTGCCTCTCCCACTCTTTCAGACAGTGAGTCCCAGATCCTTTCACCCTCTGGGTGAAAAACTTACTCCTCAACTCCCCTTGAACCCTGACCCCCATTCATTTCAATCTCTCCCCATGGTTATTGCCCTCTCTGCTGATGGAAATCAGTCCTTCCTATCCACTGTATCCAAGCCCCTCACATCCTTTTACACACCTCGATCTAATCTCCCCTCAGCCCCCTCTGTTCCACAGAAATCAGTCCCAGCTAATCCAACATGCCTCATAGCTAAAACTCCCCATTCCTGACAAAATCATCATAAATCTCCTCTGTTCCCTTTCTAATGGGATCACATCCTTCCTGTAATACGGTAACCAGAACTGTACACAGTTCTCTGTCTGTGCTGCAACTGGGATTTTACACAGTTCCAGAATAACCTGTTCACCAGAATTGTATAGAGGATTGAACATCACCTTCCCTGTTTGGTCTTCCCTACTCTGGCTGCTTTTTCACAACCCGGACTGAGAGTCTGGATTTGGGAATCCCACCCTTACTCTTTGTGGGAACAGATTCTGAACAATCTCTTGTCTTGTCCTTGGAAGCCTCCCACTGCCCTGACACTGATTTCCCATCAAGTCGCTGGTTCCAGTCCCCTTTTACCAAATCACCGCAGAGTTTCATAAAATGGTTCATTCCCAAATGAAAACATTGACACATGCTCCATGGTTCTCCACTTCCATCCCTACTGTCAATCTCACTGAGTTCTTCATCACTGTCACTAAAATGCTCCCTCGTTGATAGTCCTTCCAGCTGCTGCCCACATTCATTCCCTAAACAATGGTACAAAATTGTCCCTTTCCTTTCTGCTGCTTCACCATCACCTTCTCGGGGCAATTAAGGATGAGCAATAAATGCAGGCCCTGCCAGTGATGCTCATCTCAAGAATCTAAACAATGTCCATTCTTTTGTTGGATTTGTTTGGTTTTGCCTACATGTTCAAATGGATTATTTTGCCAGTTAATGTTTGGAGAGTTGAAATCCATTCGAATGGCAGGGATTAAAATTGCTTCTCTTGTCTTTCAGGCCGTGAGAGGTCTCAGCCCAAGCTGACCCTGCTGCCCCCCTCCCCGGAGCAGGTCCAGACCAAGGGCACTGCCACCCTGGTGTGCCTTGCCAATCACTTCTATCCTGATGAGCTGGAGGTGCAGTGGAAGAAGGATGGTGCAGTCATTTCGGACGGGATTCAGACCAGCAACTATCTACGAGCTTCGGACAGCACCTACAGTGTCAGCAGCCTGCTGACCCTCTCTGGCTCTGACTGGGAGTCCAATGCTCGCTTCTCCTGTGCCCTCACCCATGTCACCCTCTCTTCTCCCCTCAGCAAGAGCATCAGGAGATCAGAGTGTGTGTAGTTGTTTGAGACAGTCCACAGAGGAGACACAACTTTAAATAGAACAGGGCTGAGCTGGCTGGACAAATGTCATTGTCAGCACGGAATTTCAACTCTCTTCCTTCTCGGGACTGGCTCGGAGACACTTCTGAGGTTCAGGGGTTAAGGCAGGGCATTGGGACAGTGTAGAGAGAGCTTCACTCTGTATCTAACCCCATCCTGTACCTGTCCTGGGAGTGTTTGATGGGGATAGTGTTGACTTGAGATAACAAGTAAAAGCTCTCAAAGATGCTGAAGACTGTCAGCTGTACAAATACAATGTGAACCTCAGAAGTCTCTACTTCAGTAAACCAGACCTCCTTCCTGCTCAGCCGCCAGTTCCAATTTAAGGTTTTGTCACTGTTTAAAGGGACAGGATTCTCATGTTATTGAGAAAATCTTCATAAGTATTTTCCTCAAGCTCCATTCTGGCTGTGAATTTGTGCAGCTTCCTCTCTCTGGGCTGTTAATTGCAGTGTTTTTTCTGTCAAAGTCAATCTGGAAAAGGGAATAAAGATGAAGAAGATTTAGTCTCTGTCTCTGAGTGTGCTTTGGAAATTGACTATCCCCCTGTCAGCTAATTGACAGGTCACCTAGCCAATCAATGACATTTCTACTGCAGATTAGATTGAGAGTCATTTATTTTCAAAAGATCCATTTGATCTGGAATCTGGTGATTGTACAAGATTCCAAACAGAACAGAAACTGAAACTGCTGGGCCTCAAATCATTACAATCTGAGGTATTCACTCTTCACTCTGTTGGTCCAGACCCAGCTGGTGGGATCGCACAGTGCACTCTCTGCTGCTGCTGGGGAACACCTGAAATTGACTTTGGCCAATCACAGATGCTGGAGGCTACAGTCCTAACATTCATTTCTCCCACCTTCGCCTGTTCCTCACAGTAACAGCTCAAAACTGAACTTAGTGAGGTCTTAGTTCAGAGAGAGGATCAGTCTGGATCCCACAGCATACATGATGCTGTGAGTGTGACTGTCATCCAATGCTGTCTGTAGACGTCTCTGTCAGTCTAGATATGACTGTTACCCAGTTAATGTCTGAGAGCGTGTATCTCAGCTTTGCAGCATGCCATCCCTCCTTGAGTTTGATCTCAGTGTAAACCTCAGTTAGTGATTTCTGATTTGATTTGAGGAGGGGAAGGGAGGGGGGTGTGCTGTGTCAGGACAAGTTGTGATCATATCTTGGCCCCCATTCCCATATTCCAGTTAAACCTGGATGTTGTGATCAGTGTGTCTATAACTGAGATTTACAGGACAGAGTGCAGTCACTTACTGACAATCCCACTTCTGGCCAGAATGTGCTCACATTGACGCCAATCAAATAGTTTGAAGTGAATGGGAAAGAATTGGGATCTTCCTATACAACTACCTGAAGGGCCAGTGGTGTGGAGTGATTAGAGAACACAGACAGACCAACAACAGTGAGTTAGTTTATTGTTGAAAATACAACTGCTACAAATATAAGCTGCCCCCAGAGATGGCTGCACCAGGGTGAACAACTGGGGGCAGCTGGCATTACAGATAAACACACCAACAACAGGAACCTGTTCCCTGGGACAATAGACTGCTGCAAGTTAAACATAAAATTTCCCCAAATTTTAACTACATCGAATATTGAACCTGTCTGAAAATTAAAGGAACAAGATAGATTATTTGTTCTTTGTACATTGTGCAAAACGAGTCCTTTAGCTGTTCCTCTGTCACATCCACACACATCGGTTTGTAAAGGCTGAAAGGGAAGAATGTAGGACAGACCTGTGTAAAGATCCAAGCAGAACGTTTAGTGTGTAAGACAGGACGAGTAGAGTGCGACAGTGAATCGTGGGAACTGACCTGAGCAAAACATGATCTCTGTGGGTCAATGAATAGGAGCAGCTCTCAGTCCAGAGAGAGAGCGAGAGAGAGCATGAGCAAGCGAGAGAGAGAGACCGAGAGAGAGAGAGAGAGACAGAGGGAGAGAGCAAGAGCTCTGGATGGCAAGAAGCTCAGAAAGAGGGAGCACGCAGGACAGTGAGAGAAGGAAGGAGAGGAAAGAGAGACAGTAGAGAGTGAAGAAGATTCTCAGTTCGCCTGGTCAAGGTGACGAATCAGCAAACACTGGTATTTCTGACAGCCCCTCATCCTTCCCAGTGCCTGTAGGATTAACCCACTCACCATATTAAACCAATGAGATTCCCAAACAACAACGGCTGCCAATGAAAATGACAAGAAGGTGCTGATTATAAAATACAACATTTCTTGTTCTACAATATACAAACCAACAAATCAGTCAGATTGGATTCCAAGATTGAGGAAGGACTTAAATGTACAAAGAACTGGGCAGCTGGCCCTGAGCAGGGCAATTTCTTGAGCTTGAGGATAGTGCCAGTGGTGAGGACTTGCTGTTGAGTTCAGGAGGTAATCCTCAGTCTGCTGTTCCTTCACCATCAGGGGCTGAGAAGAGGAGGAGGACGAGGTGTGTGGCACTATGTGCTTTCCTTGGGAGCAGGGGGAGGCGGAGGCTGAGGGGGTTGAGTGCCAGTGGCAGTTTTGATCGAGTTTAGGGTCTTGCTGAGCCAGGAGTTTTTGGCAGCTTGGATCTCATTGAGGAGAGCTCCCCGATGGTGCTCCAGCTCCTGGGAAAGGCAGAGAAAAGAAACAATGATTTTACCGGGAAATAATCCATCAGGACAACCCAGAGACAGAGTATCTACAGGGAGCCACAGCTCGGGCACAGGTCTCCTGTCAGAAAGTTGCTCAGGGCCAGATCATGTAGGAACACTGGTCCTGTACCACCTAAGCCTCTCTCGCTCTCACCCTTCCTCCCCCAGTAGAGCTTCCATTTCGAGGCTGTACCTGGATTTTACACTTGGCCTCCACCAGCTGCAGTTTGGTCTGTGCTAACTCCAGCTCCATCTCCCGCAGCTGCTTCTTCAGAATCTCCTTCTCTTCATCGATGTGCTGCTTCGTGTGATCCTGGCCAGGATCTGGGAGCTGCAGCTCACCATCCTCCTTGAAGAGTTCACAACAGCGGTCACAGGACAGCACTTTACCCTGGGGATTGAACAGAGAGAGCAGGCCTGAGGCACCAATCCTACACTTGCATCTTTTCATCTCACCACTGAAACAAGAGTTTATTTTAATTTATTAGGTGTTCTGGGCTGGGCCAGCATTTACTGCCCGTCCCTAATTGCCCTTGAGGTGGTGGTGGTGAGCTGCCTTCTTGAAACATTGCAATCCAGTGTAGGTGCTTGGAACAGCAATATCGCTCCTATGTTTGGATGGTGGGTCCTTGCCTGGTGAGACCTCATCATCACCATTAACCACAACTACTGTTTGAGCTCAGAGTGAGTTCATCCCTAGTTGCCCTGGAGAAGGTGGGTGAGCTGCAACTGGGGATGGCCAATAAATGCTGGCCCAGGCAGCAAGACCCACATCCCATGCGTGAATAGAAGATGCTGATTGCTGGGTATTTAGCTCATTGTGAACAGACTTTCCACAATCAGGAGGCTGTAGGGGAAGGAACCCTGAAGACATTTCAGAAGCATTTAGCCGAGTCCTTGAAACTCCTCAGCATACAAGGCTGTGGGCCAAGTGCTTGGAAATGGGATTGGAGCGTGTTTGATGGTCGGTTTGGACACAATGGGCCTAAGCGCCTCTTTCCGTGCTGTAAAGACTCTGTGACCACACAACATACAACAGGTGACCCAATATGAAGACAACACAAGGACAAGTGCAGGAGTGGGATCATCAAAGGCTGATCACCAGCTGAATCCTACCTTCACTAGCTCCAGTTCCTCCTTACCCGCCGCCTGTTGTCTCTCCAACCGTGTACTCAGCTGTGAACAAATCTGAACAGAACAAGAGGGAGACTTATTATTGCTCCTGTCTCCTCACTGATGCATGTGCACAATTATTAAGGCTCAAGTTATCAGACTGCACTGTCCATAAGTTTAGTGGGAAGGCCTTAATTGTTACGGATTAATGTGACTTTGTTGTTCTGAAGTAAACTGTCTTTCGCAAACTGTGTCCCTGCTTCTGGATCCCCCCCACAAGAGGAAACATTCCCTTGGTATCCATCTGTCACATCCCCTCAGGGTCTCAGTTAGCCCAGCAATATCTGTGGTGGGAGAAACAGAGTTAGAGTTTCGAGTTGGGTGTGACTTCTTCAGAAACCTCAACTCTGCTTCTCTCTCCCCAGATGCCACCAGGCTTGCCGAGTTCCTCCAACATTCCTGGTTTTTTGTTCAGATTTCCAGGATCTACTGTCTCTTGCTTTTATCCCTCATCATTCTGTTTTCACTAGATCACCTCTTGTTTCTAAACTCCAATTGTACAGCGTTTCCAACCTTTCCTCAGAGGAACAAACACACACACACACACACACACACACACACACACACACACACACACACACACACACACACACACACACACACAGTAGAATAGACATGAAATAGTTGACTGAAAATGCTGAAGCAAGGCTTATTCGGGTGGAACAACGTGGTCTACTGACTACATTGAAATGGCCGACACCTCTGACATTTTAGTTAGACCACAGGACCATGCACCCTAACTGTTAGATAGCTGGTTGACAAGATTAGACAGGACGAGAGAATAGTGACAAAGTAGGTAACTGACTAGAGTATCAAAAATTCTGACTAAATTATCAAACTAAAATGAGAGCACATGATGTGCCCTGGGGAGTGACCACACTAGAAAGGGGGAATGGAGATAAACTGATGATTGCTGGACAAGTTGTTTATTTCTGTGTATAAAAAGCTGTAACTCGTGCTCATGAATCAGAGTGAGTTCGGAATTTCTGTGTGTCTACTGACAACTCCTCTCCCTGTATTTACCAGTAGCTGCTTGTAATAAACCACTCGATTTGCTTAAACAAACTCCTCCGCCTCAGAGTTGTTACTGCCACCGAAATGGTCGCTCTTACACATCTGTGTCTGAGCTGTTTTCCGACACACACACATATTAAGGTTTAGGAGTTGAAATAGGCCATTTAGCCAACCAAGTCTATTTCATGATTCAATGAGATTATGGCTGATCTGATAAGGGTCTGATCTGAGAAAGGGTCACCGGACATGAAACGTTAATTCTGTTTTCTCCTCCACAGATGCTGCCAGACCTGCTGAGCTTTTCCAGCAACTTTGTTTTTGTTCCTGATAATCTTCAACTCCACTTTCCTGTCTTTTCCCCACAATCCTTGATATCCTTTCTTAAATGATATCAAAATGATACACAGCTTTCCAGATGGAGCCACATCAACATTCCTTTGCAATAAGCACCAATACGCTATCCATCGTTCCCAGGCAGCACAGTGGCTCAGTAGTTAACACTGCCGCCTCACAGTGCCAGGGACCCAGGTTCAATTCCATCTGCGGGGTGACTGTGTGGAGTCTGCACATTCTCCTGGTGTCAGGGTGGGTTTCCTCCGGGTGCTCCGGTTTCCACCCACAGTCCAAAGATGTGCATGTTAGATGGATTGAATTGTCATGTTAAACTGTCCATAATATCCAGGGATGTGCAGACGAGATGGATTAGCGGTGGGAAATGCAGGGGTACAGGGATGGGGGTATGGGTCTGAGTGGAATGCTCTTCAGAAGGTCGGTGTAGACTTGACAGCGAAATGGCCTGCTTCCACACTGTAGGGATTCTATGACCTTCCTAATCATTTGCATAGTGACTTTGTGATTCATGTACCAGGACACCCAGATCAGTCTGTGCCTGTCTGCAGAAAGCGGATAAAAATAGAACACTTGCCCAGGGTCTGTGTGTTAGTTAGGGGGTAGGACTTGACAAGAGGACACTTGCTAAAGGGAGCTCTGGCTGGGAGAGCAGCTTAGGAGAAAGCAGCTGATACTTTCCAGTGAGTTACTGGTCAACAAGTGGTTGTGATAAGTGAGGAATTTGTGCTATGCAACAGGTACAGGCATCAAGAGGAAGTGACAGTAAAATGTCTTTGCTAAGAAGCTGCTTTTAGCAGAGAGCAGTCTGCAGGGACTGCGGTCACAGCAGCTAAGGTAGGCTGGGAACTTTCAACTCGAACGTCTTAAAGCTGCAGAGTTTCACATGAAGATTAAACTGAAGATGAATCCTCACAGTGTGTCATCAGTCAAAGGACTGAGATCAGAAGTCCCAGGAGCCACAGTGAGACAGACTGACCCGCAGCAAACTAGTTTAACAGGCCACGTCAACAGGAAAAAGAGATATCTATCTTCGCTGCCCCATAAATCTTGTTCATTTACATTCGAAATTGCTGCTTGCCCTGGCTGCAAGGAAGGTTATTCCCCCATTAAGAATATTCTTCCTCTCGGTTTCAGTCTAAGAGTTTAAATCCCAATGTATCCAGCATGGTGACGGAACAGGTAGGAAGAGACAGGGAGGAATTCTCAGGACCACCCAGAAATTAAGCTATATTACTTATTCCCCCGTACCATCCACTCAGGGCTGGCAGATGGACTGCGGTACATCGGTCCACTGCACGGGTTCTCCAGCTTTCCTTGTCAGAATTTACCAGGAAGCTGTGCCCCAGCAGAGTGCAGCTGCTCTAGGATGGTCACCCCCCACTGACATTAGGAAAGGAATGAGAGACAAACCCCATACTCAGACCCTGAAACACCCAGCCACCCGATACAGCATTCAGTTCAACACAATCTGCTCAGTGTCCCCCTCCCAGGAAATATGCAGCAGGTCATGGGGTCCGTACCTGTTTGTAGTCCAAAATGATGGCACTTGTCTTGCGGACTTCACATTCAGCTTTCTCTAACTCCCTGCGAAAAACCTCCTTAATCTGCAACAGCAGGAAAGCAAAGATCAGAACGAGAGTCTCAATCAGCATCAAGCAATAACCACACGTACGAGCGGGGATCAGGGGACTTCCTCACCCACTATCCCTCCCACTGTCCTCTCAGTACCTGTGCTGACTCTTCCTCCTGTCTCCTTTTCTCATCTTCAGTCTCCACCAGCTTCTGTTTGGTTTGGAGGAGCTCCTTGTTGAGGACATCAGCCTTGTCTTCAACCTGAATGGGGAAGATGGACACAGTGTGAGGGACCGAGTAAGGAATTCCCTCCAAACTGTTTCCGGACAGTATGATCGGACACTTGGACACATTTCCCCAATCTCAGGGGCTGGGGGAGGGGGAGCACATCTTGCTTTTGAGATAGAACTGCAGTGAATTGCACAGCACCTGGCCACCCAGTCAGTGAGCACACTATGCAGTATAATTGATCAAACACAGGCCTTTCTGTTGGGGGATACAGCATGACCAGCCTGGGCTCTCTGCTCCCAACCACAATGTTGTAGGTTCAAGTCCCATGCCAGAGTTTTGAGAATGGTGTTGAACTCTGACACTGCGGTGCACACAGTGAGGGGATTGCTGCACTGTCATCATACGGACTATCTTTTGCATGAGCCATTAACCCTGTAGCCCCACCCGCCCTCTCAGATGTTTGGAAATCTTGCCCTGGGACGAATTTTGAAGAGCAGGGAAGATATCCACTTGCTGAGTGTCACTTGCTTCCCACACCTCACACTCCACACCTTTCCCACGTTACAATCGTGGTAACATTTCAAAAAGACCGAATTGGCTGATAACCAGGTTGAAACACCCGGAGGTTGTGAAAGGTGCTACACAAACCCAAGGTTCTGTTTTGATTTGGGATCTTGGATCAGAGAGCGAAGAGCAGCGATGTCCCTTACCTGATCCAGGTCACTCCTCAGGGCAATCTTGCTGGTCACAAGCTCATGAGCCAAGTCATCGTTCTCCTGCTCCAGGCGCAAGCTGGTCTCCTGCAGTCTCCGATTCTCCCGCTGCACAGATCAAACCCACACAGATCCACTCACAATCAGTGGGCAATAGATTAACCTGCTGAATGCTGCAAAGTCTCCAGTCACTGGCTCAGAGCCAGGCTGTCCCCACTCACTCCATCCACCATCATCCAGGGGTCTCCCCCTCACTCCCCAGTCACGGAGCTGGAGCCTGGGCCTGGGCCTGGGTCTCCCCCTCACTCCCCAGTCATGGAGCCTGGATCTCCCTCTGCTTCCACCCCGCTCTCCATGTAACAAAGTCTGTGAGCAAGTCATGAAGTAACTCTCCGAGCCTCAAATGTGCCAAACCAGGACAACAAGGAGAGTCCTGGTTGTAGGAGGGCGGTGACATGCTGCGTTAGATTGTCTCAAGGAAGCAGTTCAATATTGAATGGAACCAGCAGGAAAGGCCTGGACAATCAAGGCTCTGGGCTACAAGCAAATAGGAATGGGACACAATATAGGCAGATGCATAGAGACAGACAATCACAAAGAGAAGACCAAACTATAAATGAAACGCTGATACACAACAGATGGAGTTTAATGTAGGAAAGTGTAAGTGGTAGGAATAATAAAAAGGCAGACTGTTATTTAAATGGGGAGTGATTCCAACAAAACGTAGTGCAGAAGGATCTGGGTGCTCTTGTGCATGAAACACAAAAAGTTAGTGCAGGTGCAGCAAATAATTTAGAAAGCAAATGGAATTTTAGCGCTAATTGCCAGGAGCTGGAATTTAAAAGTAGAGAAGTCTTGTTCTAACTGTACAGGGTGTTAGTGAGCCTGCACTGGGAGTACGGTGTACAATTTTGGTCCCTGTATTTAAGAAAGGATGGACTGGCATTGGGAGCCTCCTCCTGCTCCTATTTCTCATGTGCTTGTGTGCTTCAGTGTCATTCCCTCACAGTAGAACTGGTTTGGAGCCTGCCTGCAGTAACAGCCACCAGTCTCTGGGTGGTGCTGCTGCCAAATGATCTGCCTTGTCCAGGCTGTCACAGTTCCTACATTACGACAAATGCCTAGACTTCAGAAGTATTTCATTGACTGTAAAAACATCTTCAAACATCCTCAGCTCATGAACGGTGTAACAGAAATACAGTTTTCTGATTTTTTTCCCCTCTCCATACCTTCCCGCCTGTTCCCTCGCAACATCCCTCCCTTGTTTAAAATCCAGAATGATTCATGAATCTCTGGGAGAACTAACTCTATGGTAACATGGAGACAAATGACCAGCTCCTCGGTGGGCTTTGAGTGTGAATGTCAATAACAGTCTCACTGTGACTTGATCTGGGTTGTCTCCAGTCAGTCAGTGTTATTGTTCTGGGTCCAGACAGTACTGACCAACCTTAGACCCTGTGATCTGATTGAGATGAAGGGTGAGCTGTGCCAAGCTTTAACACACGGCTCAGTGTAGGGAAGCAGGGAATGGAACTAACAAACCAGCTGGGTATGACACACCCATCCCCACCCTGAGAGAGAGGGGGGACAGGAACCATAACATCCTCAGACAACGGATGCTAAAAATGGTAACCCACAGAAAGGGGGAACAAGTAACAGTGAAATTCCCAAAAAGAGAGAGAGAGCGATCAGTTACTGTCTGTTCCCCACTTTCTTGCTGTGTTGTAACGTTTGTCCTTGGGAAATTGGTTTGGTTTATATTTTCTCAGTTGCATTTGGGTTTGATGAGGTGATTCAGTAACAAGTATTCCAATTCCATGTTTCCTGTAGCAGCAGATCCACTGAAGGTCAGGCTTTTGTTTGGAGTTTGCCCAGGTTTCTATCCAGTCTGATACAGCATGATCGACCAGTGCTGCTCCTATTGGGCTAAACCATTACCACGCACACTTTCTCTTTGTGCTGGCAAAGGGACAGATTTGCTTTCACTGCGCTGATGGCCAAAAAAATGGGTCAGTGGGGGTAGTTCTGGCTGAGCATAATGTTCTGATGTTCATGATGGGATTAACCTCGACAGTTCCCAGTTGCCTTTACACTGACAGTGGAACAGGAAGTCACCGTGCAGTGGTCTCCTGGCTCACACTGAGAAACCAAGTTGATGTTATAACTGCAGAGAGCAAGACAATGGCTTGGAGTCACCGAACAACAAGAGGCTTCAGCCAGCAACTGGATCCCAGGCAAATGGTGTGTTGTGTAAACTCTCAGTATCTCAGGGAACATTCATTGACAAACACAATGACTGAGCTACAGAGCAGAGCAGGATATTTTTATTACAAATTAGCATTCCAAAGATAAACTCCAAAACACAATATTTACAAAGCCTGGGTGCAATCTAATTTCTTTGAAAGCTGCACGACAGTGGAATGAGAATTCAAACACCCACCCAATTCGTCACACGGTGTTGAAGATGCACTATCCTCACCAAAACACGTTTGCAAACCTCTTCATAACACATAAGGGGAGAGAAACATTGAAAACTGTATTATCACAAGTGGTGGTCCATGAAAAACTAGGACCATGATTTTAAATGATCCCAGCCATATATAACACTGATGTATTTACATCATTAGCTTGTCAAACAATTTTAAAAAGTCTGATCAGAAAGAACAATGTGCAAATTGGAGAACAGGCACCTACATCTGGTCCTGAGGCTGGAGCCCAAGCTACAACACACCAGCCTCACTTCACACAAACCTTCACCCAGTGTGGGGTCATGATGACTGGCCATCAATTCCTCTGGGACTGGGACAGAGCGAGGGAACAGGGGAAATTGTAGAAAAGTCAATAAGCAGTAAAGCCAAATGGAGAGAGTTTCAGGTTTAGAGGAGGAAATATACTTTGTGCTTCTCAACACTGGCATAATCTACATGTATCACAGAATGGACAAAACAGCACACTGTGAAGACAATTAAAAGTCACAAAGTACTTTTTTTCAGAAATATTGAGTTATCATAGGGGATATTTTCATTGCAATAGGAAAAGTAAAACTGTACTCTCTCTCTCTGCATCTCTACAGATCGAGCACGTTAGATCCTAGCAGAGCCACAGTTTATTTGTGCTGTTCAGGGACAGTGAAACAGCTGCCCTCTCGTGATCGGAGGGAGGAGGGTAACTTCTTCAGGATAGGCTTCCTTAGAAGAGGCTTCGCAGTGGGGTTAAAATTGTTTCAGAGATAGCAGGAACTGCAGATGCTGGAGAATCTGAGATAACAAGGTGT
>NC_063341.1:1387433-1403810 GCF_021869965.1 Rhincodon typus
TTACTGAAATGAAATGAACTGAAAGAAGAGAAGGAAATGGGAAGAATTAACCAGACAATGATGAGCATCAAGAGACGTGGGGAGTGTGCAGAAGATCCAGTGCCACTAAAAAAATCCAACTGGATTTCACAAGGAAAGCTCAAATATTTACAAGGATATAACAGAGACAGTACTGTGCCCATTGCTCCCTCAATACATTTGGAAATTACATATGGAATTGCACGAATATCATCAGGTATAGGAATGAAATGTCACCTTCTCAAGGTTAATGCAGGATAGGCGATGAAAGTTGGTCTTGTCAGCAACACTCATCCCAAGAACTAATGAAAATCTATTCACTCCCTCCTATTTCTAACCATTTAAAGGGAGATGAGTAGTGTCAGCCTTGGTTTTGGGGGAGATGGTGGCACAGCAGTAACATCACCAAACTAGTCATCGTGAGCACCAGACAAATGATCTGGGGACACACGTTCAAATCCAACCACGGCAGCTGGGGAATTTGTAGTCCATGAATAAATCTGGAATTGAGTGCTCCCCATAGTATTGGTCAGCATGATGGTAACATCATCAATGGGCATAAAACACATTTGGTTTACTAATGTCCTTCAGTGAAGGATATCCAGAGAAGATTTTACCAGGATGTTGTCTGGCTGGACAGTTTCATGTTTGAAGAGAGACTGGGCAGTCTGGAGCTGTTTTCCTTGGAGCAGAGGAGATTAAGACAGGACATGACTGAGATGTATAAAATTATGAAGGGTGTGGAAAAGGGTGACAGGAATCTGGAACTCACTGCCTTTAAGTGTGGTGGAGGCACAAACCATCATAACATCGAAGAAGTATTTAGATGTGCGCTTGCGATACCAAGGCATACAAGGCTATGGGCCAAGAGCTGGAACATGGGATTAGAATAGTGAGTGGTTATTATTAAAAAGCAAAAGAAATGCAGATGCTGTAAATCAGGAACAAAAACAGAAGTTGCTGGAAAAGCTCAGCAGGTCTGGCAGCATGTGTAGAAAAATCAGAGTTAATGTTTTGGGTCCGTTGACCCTTCCTCATTGTGTGAATGGTTATTTTTGACTGGGTCAGTCTCGTTGGGCTGAAGAGCCTTGTTCTTGTAGACCTGTTGTAGACGCCTGACTCTGCCAGGACTCAGACCCACAGCAACGTGGCTGACCCTTACCTACCATTTGCAAAGGCCCAGCAAGGCGCTCAAGTTCCAGGGCAGTTAGGGATGGAGAACAAATGCTGGTCTTACCAGTGACACCCATATCTCAGGAAAGAATAGAGGGGCTCAGTGGGTAGCACCTTCACCTGAACCTGCAGGTTTCAAGCCCCAATCCAGACCCTGGAGCACTATGCAGAGGCTGGCAAAGGGGAAGATGCCACCTGCTGGATGATCGGTGAAACCACTGCCCTCTCAGATCGATATAAATATAAGGGCTTTGTGATCGTCTCAGGGACAATCTCCCCAGCGTGCTGACCAATGTTTCTTTCATTACCAATCGCATTAAAGCAGATACAAAAGCAAAATACCACAGATCTGAAGTAAAAACAAGATGCAGCAGAAAGGCAGCAGGTGCAGCCTCTGTGGGACAGGGGAGTGAATGTTTTGGGTTCAATGTTTTATCAAAAAGGCAACACCTTGAAACGATAAATCTCTTTCTCTCTCTCCACACATTCTGGCAAACCTGCTGATTCTTACTGCCCTGAAATTGCTTGCCTGTCAAATTAGTGGCTGTTTCCAACATTACAGCCACCACACAAGAAATATCAAAATTAGTTGTAACATGCTTCAGGACTTTGCAAGGGTCTGAAAGTTGTTACAGAAATAGGGTCCTTTCTCTTTTACATTATGCAAGTAATTTGTCTTTTTCTTTAAAAAGAAATACAAACCAAAATCTGGGTTTCTGGGTGGTTAATATCTTCCTAACCAGACTCAGTACCTTTGGAAAAACCTGGCATCAGGTTTCTGTGGAAGTTACAGAGGCCAGCCAGAAAGTTGCTGGTACAGGCCTATGTTAACTATATATTTTCCTCCCATTACAGAGAGAGGTCTTTTCCTTGTAATTCCCTAAGGGTGGCACCGAGATGAGTCCAATCTCGATTCTCTACTGGCTTCACTCATCCACAATACAATGACAGTGGTATGCTTGACTAAATACAGGAAGCAAATCTCTCATCGCTTAGTCTATAACAGACCAAGACAGGAGATGAGAAAATCTGAGTGGTGGACAGCTTTGGAAACTACAAGCCCCAAATTTACTATCTCCCCACTCCAGCATTTAAGGTCTCTCATGGCACGGTGGTAGTGTTCCTACCTCCTGGACCAGAAGGCTTGAATTCAAGTCCTACCTGCTCCAGAGGTATGGAACAACATCTCTGAACAGGTTAATTGGAAAATATCCTTTACCGTGTCAAGTCTCAAGATATGGCTGAAATGTCTCTCTTTTGAATGAAATCTCATCAGTTTTTGAATTTAACGAATACCAATTGCTTCACCCAGGAAGTGGACCTCCTTGGATTGACCACTCACTCATGTTACACTTCTGAAGATTTAAATTTAAAAATGCCTGGTTCTGCTGTTCTGGAGCAGCATGCTCAGCTATTTTCTAGCCCTTGGGATTTCCACATGCAGTGTCGTGGTGCTAGGAAAAAGTGATTAGCCTTGACTGTAGCATAGAAATGGCAAGTGAAAACTAATCTTGCTAACCTCCTCGACATCAAAAGACCAGATGCATGAGTTTGCAATGAAAAGTGCCTAGTGAATTACTGGACTGTGTGATTGCCTGGACGAGATGAAAAGCCCATTTTGAAGGGGAAAAGGAATTTGGGAAATGCATCTCCGACCCGCTCGTGGTAATTGAAGCCAGTCCTGTGTCATGCATGGTCAAGGACTGTAGGCTCCACCTAGCTTAGAGACTGATCCCAAACATGGCTGACTAGTCCACCCTTCACTGTAGTCCCATGCAGATCCTTTCCACAGCCTCACCAAGCCCGGCCCGAGTGGCTAATCCGACTTACAGCCCCCAGATGCGCAAACTTTGACACCATAGTCAGTCACTGGTATGTAGTAGCAACCCCCACCCCCTGCAATCAATGCACTCCCAATACCACTCCTCATCACAAGACAGCTTCAAGAAATCTCGCTCTGATGGGACGCTTCCCCTACCTTATATCTGTCAATTGGGTCTTCCTGCTGCGCCTGCTGCTCTCTCAGGGTTTGGTACTCCTTCTCATATTTCTTCAGCTTTTTCGTTGGCACCTGGAGAGATTGAAGGAGAAAGACATATTAGCAGAAACTGCAGACAACTCTCTACAAGTGTTGAGGTTGAGTAAGTCAACTCCAAGCTCAGCCTGCAGGTGGCAGTGTTACTTCTGATGTTAAGAGCCCAACGTAGTCAGCCAAGACTTAAGGACAGGTACAGAGATACTGGCAATTAAGCAGTGATGACCAGGGGTGGGGAAGCTGCTTTACTCGGTGAGGCAGGGGGCAGTGGGGAGGGGGCTGCAAGTCTGTAAGTTGCAGCAAAACAAACAACACAGAAAGCAGTCCAGGTCCGTCAGCCCCTCAAGCCTGTTCCAATATTAATGGAGATCATGGATTATCCAGGTCTTAATTCCACCTAGTCCTGGTTTCACTCTAACATCACCTGCAAATGGCTTTTCTCTCATTTGAATGTCATGCCCCACTAGACGCAATCAATCCTCTCAATCTATTCCCAGCAACTCCTTTTAGTTATCTTGAACATCAACCAGAAACATTGAAGAATATTAGGAGAATACAAAGACAAATGATCCAAATATCATAAATCTAAATTTAAAAAACACGAAAAACAAAAACACATGAAATGGCAGAAGCTGGAAATCTAGAAGACAAACAGAAAGCTGTGGAGAAACTTGGCATCTAGGCAAACACAGGTGGAGATGTTGTCCTAGTGATATTATCACTGGGTTAGTACACAGTTGCCTGACCTAATATTTTGGGGACTTGGGTTCAAATCCCACTATGGCAGCTCATTGAATTTTAATTCAATCTGGAATTGAAAACTGGTCTCATATCATCACTGTTGCAAAAACCCTACCTGGTTCACTAACGTCCTGTAAGTCCATGCCTATGATATGGGCACACAAGCCAATCACTTTGAGGGCAATAACTGATTGGCAGCAAATGCTGTCCACATCCCAGGAATAATCAAAGGAAAACAGAAGTGAGTTAGTGCTTCAAAAGTGATCCGTAGGTGTCTATATTCTCTCCCGCTTGAAGCATCAGCCATGCAGCTTCAGCAGAAAGCATCTTGAAGTCTCAACATGTTAACTGTCCAAAGATGAGCTCAACCACCATGTGATTCCGAGGCTTTTGATTTTAATGTTACAACTTGTAGACATTGGGATAAGCCAGGTAAAAATCTTCTGCCCAGCACAGCATGGTATTGTGAGCTGAATTATCTGGGAAGTGGTCTGTGGAAAACTGTGAAAAGACAGAGACTTAAAAGAGGTGCCCTCCACAACTGCTGGATGTCACATTATTAAGTCACTTTTGAAATGTACTCACTGCCGCAATGCAGGAAACCAGAGAAGCAGTCTGTTTTCACTGGAGCATAGGAGATTGGTGGGGGGTGATCTTATAGAGGTTTATAAAATCATGAAGGGCATAGACAAGAGGAGTGGCAGGCGGCTTTTCTCTAGGGCGGTGGATTTCAAGACTAGAGGGCATATTTTTAAGTTGAGAGGAGAATGATTTAACAAAGACAAAGGGCCTTTTCTTTTTAAAACACAGTGTCGTTCATCTGTGGAATGAACTTCCAGAAAATGCGGTGGATATGGGTACAGTTACAACATTTAAAAGACAATTACATAAGTTTATGAACAAGAAATGTCTGGAGGGATATTAGCCAAGCAAAGGCACGTGGGACTAGGTTAGTTTGGGATTATGGTTGGCATGGACTGGTTGGACCAAAGGGTTTGTTTCCATGCTGTATGACTATGACAGCTGTGGACGGAAAGATCTCACAAAGTACAAATGCGTTAATGAACAGATTGTCTGATTTTCTTGATATTGCTCATGACACCAGGGAGAACTACCCTCCCTCAGTGTTGGATCTCTCACACCCATCAAAGATGGCATGGTTTAAATGGCTCATCCAAAAGCTAGCATCTCCAAAAGTGCAGCTTTTCCTAAGAGCGATGTGTTCAGGTTTGTGCTCAAATCTGTAGAGTGGAACTCAATCTCTCAGCCTTTGATTGAGACAAGAATGATATCAACTGAGGTACAGTTAACATCTGACAAGCTCAGACTAAGGGCTGCATGATAGGAACCAGGTAAGTATGGCTAATCTCTTATTAAAAGAAGTAAACCTATTTTCATTCAATAGCCTTGCTGTGTTCTGCAAGTCTGTGTGTACTCAAAAGATGACATTCAAACATTTCAGACTGTTCCAATCATTACTCCAGTCTCTAGGCTCTATTCCCCAACTACAGTATTGAGAAAACACATAGGGGTGACCGGTTTCTGAAAAAAGAACAATGTGTGAACTTTGTACCTCAAAGGCTTAGTCTATAACATTCAACCGTAAGAGAAGTTCACAAGAATGTTTAAAATCAACAGCTTTCTCTTTGAATTCAGAAGCAGGCTACAACGCATTGAAAGAGAAAATTGTGATTGTGATGAACAACTGAAATGGCTTCTGATCGAGATAGAAACTTGGGCTGTCAACGAACCAACATGAGCTGCTCATTTACTCATTATTTACCCCAGCTCCACCCTGAAAATATTTGGATAAAAAGAATTCCTTAACCACACAAGGTGATAATCGATCAAGCACAATCACAGGAACCAGGTCCACTGGGGTTAACTTCAAACACTGAAGGCCTCACAGAATAGGAGGAATTTGTGGGCCCACACCCCTGGCTGCAGGGTGGGTGACCAGATTCTCAGACTGCAAGTCCAGCTTCGATTCCCCAGGCTGAGAGGGCTCAATGGACCACACCTGGTTTCACAACTTTATAGCCAAGCTCTTGATCTTCTTTGCTGCATGATCCACATGGAGGTGATGGATCAGGACATGATACTCTAAGTCTGATTTTCATCGTCGTCCTGATCACATGGGGGTTGGGGGAGGGGATTGGGGTAGTGGTAACCTCACTGAATGAGTATGCTGAAGGCCCAGGCGAATGCTCTGGGGAAATGGGTTTAAATCCCAGCATAGCAGATGGTGAA
Source organism: Rhincodon typus (assembly GCF_021869965.1). NCBI lineage: Eukaryota > Metazoa > Chordata > Chondrichthyes > Orectolobiformes > Rhincodontidae > Rhincodon > Rhincodon typus. The sequence continues at coordinate 1,393,651 of NC_063341.1, forward strand.
ACTTCAACGTCAAGAATCAATGTGAAATTGGAAGCTCTTCTCAGTAATGATGGCCATGACAGCGAGCATCAATTAACAAACCTATCAGGATCGCTTCTCGTCATTTACAGAATGAAATCTTCAATCCTCACCTGGTCTGGTCTACACATGACTTGACACCCATTTTTTTTTCTTAACTGCCCCCTGAAACAAAGGGCAATTAGGGATGGGCAAAAAGAAGTGGCCTTTCCTGTGACATTTCATGAAAGAAAGAAAAAGTGGTCTAAGCAATCCACTGTGTGATAGAGGAGATATAAGATATTCAAAAGGTCAAGAAGGCAAACACAGGAAACCAGGGCTCCTTGCAGAGTCTGGCTCCCAAAGTTCAGTAACGCGGTTTTCATTGTACAGAAACTCATTCATTGGGACACCTGTTCAGAGAGTTAAGATCCTCTGGGAGCTAGGCTCCCATCATGAAAACTTCCTAATACAAAATAGGGAGTCTCTACAAGCACTTTTCCAGCTCAAACAGCAGTTAGTAACTTTAGGATCAGTGTTGAGGGGATTAAGTAGTTAAACAGAGATAGAATGTAGAGAAGGATGATGATGCGGGGGAAGGAAAGCAGACAGTGTTGGCAATAAGTCAGATGAATTGTCAGGAGCTCAGCTCGGAGTCACGCAAATGTGAAGATTGCAGACGGTCAGATTCCTCCACAGACAGCGTCCTGGTACAGGAATGGGGTTTGGTTATTAGGGAATAGCTGCGATGGGTACCAAGTGTTCAGTCTTCCCAGTATTTGGTTGGAGAATATTTCTCCTCATTCAGGACTAGATGCTAGCCCAACAGAAAGGGAAGAAAATGGTATAGTAAGGATTTGGGAAAGGTGGCAATATGTTAGAGCTAGGTGCTGTCAGCAACCATGCAGAACTGGATATATTTTCAGATGATACCATTGAGAAGCAACACATAGATGAGAAATAAGAGGGCAAAAGGAAAAGAATATAACTTGGAGGGTACAAACATAGAAGACAGGAGCAGGAGTAGACCATTTGACACCTCAAGCCTGCTCTGCAATTCAATATGATAGCGGCTGATCAGGATAGAAGAGGGTGAACCAGAACACATTATATACCTGGGATTTTGAAAGGTGCCAATCAAAGGCTCATACACAAAGTAATGAAACATGGGGTGAGAAATTAGCATGGTCAAAGGATTGATTAGCAGGAAGCAGAGAGTCGAGATTAAACAAAGTATTCTCAAATTGAAAAACTGAATAACAGGACTGCTAAAGGGCAGGGGGCGCTTTTAGCTATTCATGATCTACATTAATGGCTGAGATGAAGGAACCGAGAAATGCAAGTTTACTGACAATACAAAGTACAGAGGAAATGTAAGCTGTGAGGACTAGAGAATGTAACAAGGCTTCAGACAATAACAGATGGGCTTTATGAATGGTCATAGAGACAGATGCAGTATATATAATGTGGGAAAGTGATATCATTCACCTTCGTAGCAGGATTAGAAAAGTGGGACTTTTTTCAAAAAAAAAAAGTGAGAAACTTGGAAATGATCATTGACTTCAGAAAGAAAGGAAGAGAACACGCCCCCATCTACATCAACAGAGCGGAGATTGAGATGGTGGACAGTGTCAAGTTCCTTGGAGTGATGATAACCAACAATCTGTCCTGGACTTCCCACGTAGATGCGACGGTCAAGAAGGCATAACTCCACCTCTTCTTCCTCAGGCAGTTCAGGAAATTTGGCATGTCCACAAGGACCTTCACCAACTTTTACAGGCACCACAGAAAGCATACTGTCCCAGGTGCATGATAGCCTGGTACGGCTACAGCTCTGCCCAGGACCTTAAGAAAGTACAGAAGGTTGTGTGCACAGCCCAGACCATCACAGAAGCCGACCTCCCATCCACAGACTCCACTTACACAGCTCACTGCTGCAGAAAGGCTGCCAACATCATCAAAGACCCATCCCACCCCAGTAATGATCTCCTACAGCCTCTTGCATCAGGCAGAAAATGCAAAAGCTCAAACACATGCACCAGCAGGTTCAAGAATAGCTTCTTCCCTGCTGTTTTGGACTGATGAATAGACTTTCTAACTTCAAATAATGCTGATCTTGTTAATGTTGATCTTGTCTTGTATGCATTACTCTATCCAAGTTTTTTTCACCCTATGATCTGTGTCCTCTTGCTTACTAATGATCTGTCTGTACTGCTTGTAAACAAAGCTTTTCACTGTACTTAGGCAGACGTGACAATAAACCAAATCAAATTATGTGACGAAGATGAATCGTTAGACATGAAACATTAATTTTTCTCTCTCTCCACAGATGCTCTCAGACCTGCTGTGTTTCTGCTGCAGAGACAGTGAGATAACAAGGTGTAGAGCTGGATGAACACAGCAGGCCAAGCAGCATCAGAGGAGCAGGAAGGCTGACTTTTCGGGCCTAGACCCTGCTGCGTTGTGTTTGTTTCAGATTTCCCGCATCTGCAGCATTTTGCTATTATCGATATAGTAAATCTCCTGTGAACCACCTCCAATGTAATAGAGGCAGAGAGTCATATAGCACGGAAACAGACCCTTTGGTCCAATCAGTTCATGCCGACCGTGTTTCCAAACTAAATTAATCGCACCTGCCTGTACTTGGCCCATATCCCTCCAAACCTATCCTATTCATGAACTTATCCAAATGTCTTTTCAATGTTGTAACTGTACCTGAATCTACCAGCTCCTCTGGAATTTCATTCCACACACCAACCACGGTGTGTAAAAACAGGTTCCCCTCATGTCCTTTTTAAAATGTTCTCCTCTCCTTAAAAATATGTCCCCTAATTTTGAATTCCCCCACCGTAAGGAAAAGACTCTTGCTATTCACTTTACCCATGTTCCTCATGATTTTACAAACCTCTATAAAGGTCACTCCTCAATCTCCTACACCCCAGTGAAAAAAGTCCCAGCCTATCAAGGCTATTTTTATAACTCAAGCCCTCCATTCCTGCAACATCCTGGTAAATGTCTTCTGAACCTTCTCCAGTTTAATGATATCCTTCCTATGAAAGAGTGACCAGGACTACACACAGTAGTCTGGAAGAGGCCTCACCAATCTCCTCTACAACCTCAACATCACATCCAACTCCTATACTCAATGTCTGAGCAAGGAAGCCAAGCCTTCTTAACCACCCTGTCTACCTGTGACGTAAATTTCAAAGAACTATGTATTTGAACCCCTAAGTCTGTCTGTTCTACAACACTACCCAGGGCCCTAATTAACAATCCCGTTCTGAGGTAGGGTCACCAGACCCAAAATGTTAACTGTTTTTTCCTTCACAGATGCTGCAGACCTGCTGGGCTTTTCCAGCAACTTTGTTTGTGTCCCGAATTAACTATACAAGTCCTGCCCTTGTTTGTTTCACCAAATGCAATATCTCCCATTTATCCAAATTAAACTCCATCTGCCATTCCTCAGCTCATTGACCCAACTAGGCATGATCCCTTTGTACTCTTAGAAAACCTTCTTCACTGTCCACTATACCAGCAATTTTGGTGTCATCTGCAAACTTACTAATCACACCTCTTACATCTTCATCCAAATGGCTTATACAAAAGACAAACAAAAGTGGAAACATTACCGATCCTTGTGGAACACCACTGGTCATAGGCCTCTAGTCTAAAAGAGGACCTACCACTACCCTCTGTCTCTTACCGTTAAGTTAATTTTGTAGTCAATTGGCAAGCTCACTCTGAATCCCATGTCATCTACTGTTACTAATTAGTCTACAAATGCAGAACCTTGTCAAAGGCTTTACTAAAGTCCACATAAATGTCTACTGCTCTTCCCTCATCAATCCCCTTGGTTATTTCCTCAAAAAAATTCAAATCAAGTTTGTGAGACACCATTTCCATTGTACAAAACCAGGATGACTATCCCTAATCAGTCCTTGCCTCTCCCAATGCACATAAAACCTACCTTTCAGAGTCACGTACATCCTTCCTTATATAGAAAGACCAGAACTACTGACAACATTCGAGAAGTGGTCTCAATGTCCTGTGCAACTGAAACAGAACATCCTTATTTTTATATTCAATTCCTTTCTTATAAAGGACAGCATCCAATAGCCTGCCTGATTATATGCTGTATCTGTAAACTAACTTATTGTATCCTGTACCAGAACACCCAAATCCTTATGCACTTCTCAATTCCGTTAATTTTACAATTAAGTAATGCTCTGCCTTTTCAGAGTGACTTCACCTGACAAAGGAGCAGTGCTTCAAAAGCTTGTGATTTCGAATAAACCTGTTGGACTATAACTTGGTGTCATGTGACTTCTGACTCTGAACTATGCAGGCATTGGAGAGTCAAGAGAGAAAATAGGTGAAGTTCAACAGAAACTAAATTCTTTAGTGCAAAAAATCTGATTTTCAACGAAAAGAAAACTGAATGGCTAGACAGGAATCTTTCCGGCGAGTGGTGAGAATCCCATTTGCATCCACTTGCAAGCTTTACCAAGTCCTTACCACCTAATTTCACTTATTGATACTCAGTTTCTCATATTCCCATTCACCGGATAGAAAGTAGACAGTGACGATGCCTGACATGAAAGTTGGGATAGTAACCTGGTGATTCCAGCTTGCTGCTTGCTCCTTGCTCCTTCAGGAAACAGAAGCAGGTGTAGATCATTCAGCCCTTTGGGCCTGCTCCACCATTCAATATGATCGTGGTTGATCAATCAATTTAGTAGTCGGTTTCCTGTTTCTTTCCCTTTAGCCCCAAATGCTACATACAACTCCTCCTTGAAGCCAAACGATTGCGGCTGCTTTCTGGGGGAGTGAATTCTACAGGTTGACCATTCCCTGGGCGAAGAACTGTCTCATCTCAGTCCTAACTGGTTTACCTTGAATTCTTAAACTGTGACCCTGGGTTCTGGATTCCAGTCATCAGAAACATCCTTCCTGAGTTAATCTGGCTTCATGTCTTGTCCCATCAGAATTTTATAGTATTTTTGGGAGGGTCCCCCCTCATGCTTCTGAGTCCCAGTGAATATAATCCTCACCAATTCAAAGTCTCCTTTTATGTCAGTCCCGCATCCAGGTATCAGTCTGGTAAACCTTCACTGCATAGCCAGAACATCTTTCCTTAGATAAGGAGACCAAAACTGCACATAGTCCTCCAGATGTCGTCTCACCGAGGCCCCATATACATCCCTGCTCCTGTACTCCAATCCTCTCACTTTGAAGGCCAACATACCATTTACCTTCTTCATCGCTTGCTGCACCTGCATGCTTACTTTGTGACTGGTGCACAGGGATACCCAGGTCTCATTGGGCATTCCACTATCTCAATTTATAGCCAGATAATAATTTGCCTTCCTGTTTTGGTTACAGAGGAAAAAAAAATTGAATAACCTCACATTTATCGACATTACACTGCATCTGACATGCTCTTGGCCACTCACTCAGCCTGTCCAAATTGTACTGAAGCATCTCTGAATCTTCCTCACAGCTCACCCTCTGATCCCTGCTGTACTCTGTTAGTCACTGCCTGCCATTTGGAAAATTGCCTGTTTATTTCTATTCTGCCTCCTGTCTGCCAACCAGATCTCTATCCATGTCAATACACTCCCCTGAATCCTATGGCTTTAATTTTACACACCAGTATCTTAATTGGGACTTATCAAAAGTCCAAATAAACCATATTCAATAGCACCCATCCCCCATCAACTCCACTAGTTATGTCCTCAAAGAATTCCAGTAGATTTGTTAAGCATGATTTCCCTTTTGACAATCCATGCTGACTGTCTAAACTTGTCACTGCTTTCCAAGTGCTCAGCTATTAAACTTTTTATGATGGACTCTAGTATTTTGTCTGTGACCGATGTCAGACTAACTGGTCTATAATTCCCATTTTCCTCTCTACCTCCCTTTTTAAATAGTGGAGTTACATTAGCTATCCTCCACTCCACAGAAATTCCAGAGTCTGTAGAATCTTGAAAGATGACCAATGTAACCATAATTTCTAAAGCCACTTCTTTAATTGTTATGTGATGTAGATCACCAGGCCCTGAGGATTTATCAGCCTCCCGTCCCATTTTATTTTCCCAACACCATTTCCCACTAACACAGACAGTCCTCAATTTATAAATGCCCGATTTGCAAAGGAGATCCTGTGCAGGGGTGCATTAATATTAAAGATTGGAACATTTGCTCACATTTACAATAGGCTCCTTTATATTGTACGATGTTGTGTTCTGATTTACATACAAATGGACATGAGAATAGAACCCATTCGTAACCTGGCGATTGCTGGAACTGATTTTCTTTAGTCCTGACCTCTCACTAAAGGTCATGCTCCTCAATATGATATACAATACGTATCCCTCCTTTGTGAGCACAGAGCCAGAGTATGTATTTAGTTGGTCAGCCATTTCTTTGTTTCTGACTGTAAAGGAACCTAATTTGTCTTCATAACCTATAGAAATTTTGACTTCAGTTTTTGTTCCCCATAAGTTTACTCTTCTACTCTATTTTCCCTCTCATAATCAATCCCTTTCTGCACCTTTGTTGAATTCAGGACTGTTCCCACTCCTCAGGTCTGTTGCTTATTTCTAGCCATTTCCATGTGTCTTCCTTGGATTTAATGCTTCCCCTATTCTCCCTTGTAAGCCAGGGTTTGGTCATTTTTCCCTTCTTACTTTTGCATCTTACAGGATGTCAGGCCAACTGGCTCATAATTGTTGTAGTTTAGCCATGCCTTTGCACTGTCAACCCTTTAAATAAAAGCTCCTAATCCAACACAGCCTCATATTGTGCCTCACATCATTATTATTTTCTCCATTTAGATCGAGACCCTAATCTCAGGATCAACTACGTCACTCTCTACCTTGATGAGGAATGCTATCATATTATGGCCACTCATCCCCAATGGGCCTTGCATAATTACCAATTATTTCTTTCTCAGTACATAATGACCAGTCTAGAATGACCTATTGTCTAGTCAGTTCCTCAATGTATTGGTCCAAAAAAAGAAACACTTCAGGAATTCATCCCATACAATATTGCTACTAATTTGTTTTGCCCGATCTACCATGCAGATTAAATCACCCATAATTTTAGTTATTTCTTTATTGCATGTGTCTCTAATTTCCTGAATAATACCATTCCCAACATCACTACTACAGTTTGGGTGTCTATATACAGTCCCTAATAATGTTTTTACCCCTGGGTGTCTCTCAGTTCTGCCCATACAGATTCCACATTGTCAGAACTAATATTTTTCTTCACTACTATTTATATTGTTTAAGCAGCAAAGCAATTCCACCACCTTTTCCTTTTCATCTGTCCTGAGTACCGCTGGATATTTAACTCTCATCCCTGGTCACCCTGCAGCCATGTCTCTGTAATTCTGATTACATCATATCCATTTACTTCTATGTGCACGATTAATTCACTCACATTATTGTGAACACTGAAAGACATAAAGCCTCAAGGCTCGTCTTTCTAACATTAATGGGAACAGAACAAGTTTTCACTGTGGCCCTATTTGATCCTGGTCCTTGATTCCTCTATCACTTTTCTTATTGCCCTCTCTGTTTTTTGTTCTAGTCCTTGATTCTCTTTCCACTGACTCCTTGCATAGGTTCCCATCTCCTACCATTTTAGTTTCAAACCTTCTCAACCTAGCAAACACTTACCCTCGGACATCAGTCCTGGCCCTGACCAAATGTACCTTGTCCAGGTTGTACTGGTTGTACCTGTTCCAGAGCCAGTCCCAATATCTCGGGAATCTGAAACACCACTGTCCCACCCCAACATCAGCCACATTTTCATCGGATATATCCTGCTATGGCACTGGTGGTAATCCTGAAATCACCACCTTTAAGGTCCTAATTTTAAACTTACTTCCTACCTCCTTATGTTCTGCTTTTAGGATCTTGTCTTTTTTTTCCACCCATGTGTACCATAACGACTGGTTGTTCAGCCCCCACACCATGTAACCATTCCAAGACTCCAGGGAGGCAACGTAATATCCTGGACTCTTGTTTGTAACCACAGAAATGCCTGCCTATTCCCCTCACAATTGATTCCCTGGAGCTACTCCTACTCCCTACTCCTCCCTTATACAGCACAGCCACCTTTGGTACAACAAATTTGGCTGTTGCTGCCTTCCAAGTTTATTTTCCTTTATTCATTCACAGGACCATTGCGTCATTAGTTCGGTAGCATCTATTTCCATCTCTAATTGCACAGAGGACAGTTAAAAGTCAATGACATTGCTGTGGATCTGGAGTCACATGTAGGCCAGACTAGGTAAGGATGGCAGTTTCCTTCCCTGAAGGACATTAGTGAACCAGATGACAATCGACAATGGATTCATGGTCATCATTAGATTCTTAATTCCAGATATTTATTGAATTCAAATTCCACCATCTGCTGTGGCAGGAATTGAACCTGGGTCCCCAGAACGTTATCGGAGTCTCTGGATTAACAATCCAGCGATAATACCACATGGCCATCGCTTCCCTGATGTTCTTCTACAGGCTCCCCTTTATCCACAGCACTGTTACTCCTGCAAAGAGCTCCAATAAATTGGTTAAACATGATTTCTCTTTGACAAGAGCATGCTGACTCTTCCCAATTGCCTTGAGATTTTTTAAGTGTAGCATTATAATCTCTACTGATCAATTTTAACACTTTTCGCATGTCAAATGCAAAGCCAACTGACTTTTAGCTTTGTGATTTTTTTGCCTCCTTCCCCTCTTGAATAGAGGGCATTTCTATTTTCCAGTCCGATATCCAATTTCCTGAATCTTGGGAAAATTTGAAAAAAAAACACCAACACATCGACTACCTCCTTACAGCAACCTCCTTAACAATCTTAGGATGAAGCCCATCTGGACCCAGAAACTTGTTAGCTCTAGTTTCCAAAGTGACACTTACCTTGTCGCTGTAATTTTGCTAATTTTCTGTCTCTCTTCTACCTCCCGACTTACAGCTATTACTGGAATGTGTTTCATATCCTCAATGGTAAAGACAAAGTAAAATACTTGTTCATTTCATCGGCCATTTCCTTATCATTCACTATTAACTCACCATTCTCACACACTAAAAGACCAACATTATTTTACTTCCCCTATCCCCTTTTACATACCTTTAGAAAGGCTTGCTATTTTTTACATTTCTAGCTAGCTTCTTCTCATACACTAACATCTTCCTGATTAACCTTTAATCATTCTCTGCAGTTTTTTTTTTAATATTCTGACCAAATCACCTTTGTACAATTATGGTTTTTCCCTCAGGTTAGATACTTTCCTTAACTTCTTTATTTAGCCATGGATCGTGGGTCCTTTCCTTTAGAAATTTTCTTTCTGCTAGGAATATAATTATTCTGAAATCTCTCTTTAAGTGTCTGCCAGGCTCTTTCTATTTAACCTGAATTAGACAATTAGGTAGAATAAGGGAATTCAGCAATTTAATCTAATTGGCCTGTCACTGAGCCTGCTATGCCAGTTTAATTCGGTCTGAAACATTAGTCTTAGACCAGGCATCGCCCTTTCAAAATGGATATAAAATTCAATGACATCGTGGTCAATGCTAACTACCTATACTCTGAGATCTTCAGTTATTCCTGGCACTTTGAATCTTTTATCTTTGCATTACAGGATCAGCGAGCAGTTTGTGAAGAGATAAGCATCTTGTGGCCCAGCCAGATTTGGCGATGAATGGCTAAATCACACATGGCTTGTCTGCTATGCAGGCTTGAGCCCACTTCAATGGATGTAAGGGAGCAGAGGTGGGGGCCACCCTTGGGGGAAATGATCAAGGCGAGGCAAAAGGGAAGGCTTTCAGAGGTTTGGGGGCAACAAAGGTGGAGACAAGGCTGTGGTGAGCAAACCAGTGGCCGCAAAACAGCATGGCAAGCTCACAATTTTATACTTGGTGGCTTTGAAGAAACGTTTTACACGTGAACTAGGAGAGATTGGATGGAGAACAGCAATATCAAATACGGATACAGATTGAATTTTAATGGGAATAGAGAAGCCAAGTGAGAAGACAAGTGTATACTAAATAGACATCAGAAGGACAGTGAACTGGGGGGGGGGGGGGGGGGAGCGTCGATGGAGACAAACACGGGGAGGGGGTTGGAAGGACCCGGGGGTGAGGGGGGA
>NC_063341.1:1403910-1417615 GCF_021869965.1 Rhincodon typus
GGTACAGTCTGAAAATTTGAGACGGAGTTTGAAGTCACCTGGGATTAAGGAGTCAGTCACCTTAGTAACCAAGAGAGGGAAGCCAGGAGGATCTCTCTCTTTCAGAAAACAAGCAATCTATCCCATTGCAGAATTCTTCATTGGGAGCCAGCCCTGGGGCAAAGCTCTTACCCTGGTTATTACAGACTGCCGTTTGTGGGATCTTACTCTGTGCAAATTGCTTTTATTGGTCAGTGGATTGAGTATAGGAATTGGGAGGCCATATTGTGACACTGATTAGGCCACTTTTGGAATACTGTGTGCAGTTCTGGTCTCCCTGCTATAGGAAGGATGTTGTGAAACTTGAAAGGGTTCAGAAAGATTTACAGTGATGTTGCCAGGGTTGGAGGGTTTGAGCTATAGGGAGAGGTTCAACAAGATGGGGCTATTTTCCCTGAGCATCGGAGGCTGAGGGGCGACCTTATGGAGCTTTATAAAATCATGAGGGGCATGGATAGGGTAAACAGATAAGGTCTTTTCCCCGGGGTCAGGGAATCCAAAGCTACAGGGCATAGGTTTAAGGTGGGAAGGGAAAGATTTAAAAGGGACCTAAGGGCCAACTTTTTCACACAGAGGGTGGTGCGTGTATGAAATGAGCTGCCAGAGGAAGTTGTGGAGGCTGGTACAATTACAATATTTAAAAGGCATCTGGATGGGTATATGAATAGGAAGGGTTTAGAGGTTATGGGCCAAATGCAAGTAAATGGGACTAGATTAATTTAGGATATCTAGTCAGCATGAACGAGTTGGACCGAAGGGTCTGTCTGTGCTGTATATTTCTATGACTATGACTCTAAATGGGCCATATTGGCCTACAAAAAAGTGACAACACTTACAAAAATATTTCATTGGTCCTAAATACCTTTGGGTCTTCACGAAAGACTAACATTCATAGTGCACATTTTTTCCAATTTTTTTTGTTCACAGATTTCTAACATGGAATACCCAACCTGTTATTCAGTGCCATTATCATTAATCTCAAACCTAATCTTATTGATTTAGCACAATGTCCACGTAGCATTCTTCTTTACACCACTAAGGGAAAAGCACTACAGCCCGGATTAAACACTCAGCTGAACCCAATAAGACACAACAATTACATCAACACTGAACTCACAATCCAAATGATCAGGGATTGAAAGAGGTCACCTCTTCTCAACTGAGCCCATTTTTCTTTAGGTCCATCATACTTAAGGGTCTAGCAAACTCAAATCCTTGGAGCTGATCAAGATCTTTTCTTCTACCTAATCTGAAAACAGAGCACCAACTGAAAAGATTCCAGAAGCTGTTTGCTGCTGGTCAATTCACACTTTCAGCTGCAGTCACTAACCAGAGAAAGCTGTGTAACTATCAACTATTCCTTCCCCTGACTAAACCCTCAGCATCTCTGGGCTTTGGTCTCACTGGATTTCAGCTAAATAGTTCTCAGATTGACAGGCTCACCTTCCCGATTCTATCCCTGTTCAGTGTTAAATGAGCTAATTGCAGCTGGGAAAGACAGCCCAGCTCCTGTCCATTACCAAGTCAATCTTGATGCAAGGTGTCAGCATGAGTAGCTTCAGGGAGAGGAGCAATGTACACAGCTGTCATGGTGAATTGGCTCTTCTATCTTTCTCCAGTTGAGACGGCACTTATATAGTGTCCTTACCATAATACAACATATCAAAACATTATGGCATTGAGCTACATGAGGAGATATTAGAACTAGAAACAGAAAACTTGATCAAAGGCAGATAGGTTCTAAGAAGCAACTTAAGGGAGAAAAATCAGAGACATACAGGTGTAGGGAGGAAGTCAGACAACTTCTTTTTCCCTGACCCCGAGCCCAGCCTCAACCCTCTTTTGCTTCTCCTTGTATTTACACGATTCCCACTGTTTGCCTTTCCTCCAGATACATTACCTACTCTTTCCTGAGCACTCAAGTACCTTGACTCAGCCCAATGTTTATCAACTCCGTCATTACTTCCAACCACACTCACTGGCCACATTTGTTTTAGTTTTGAACAATAAGGATCATAGAACTGCGGATACTGGGAATCTAAAACAAAAACTGAAATTGCTGGCAAAACTCAGCAGGTCTTGAGTCCAGCAACTCAACAGACCTCTTCTCAAAGTCTTCTCTACTTTTCCTCTTGAAAATCCTCAGTGACCAGCATTTTCTACACAAATCCTTTTGAACCGCCCGTCAGTGGTGACAGCACTGAGACTGGTCCCAAAGGCAACAAATTCCCATCCGATGAGTCGGCCTCATCTCTTCTGAGCAGCCCGGACTTGATGCCATCCCAACACAGTATGTTTGCCTCCTGTAGGTGGCGACGTTGTGCAAGTCACTATAAGTGCAACTTCTAAACACATTTTTAGCATTAAATATTTGAAGAATACAGGATGCATCAATCTGGAGCGAAGAATTTCCACACAGTATTATCCAAAACTGCTTGCTGTCTTCATGGGAGCGAATTAAAGCAGGACTACGCCCACTTGGCCCTTCAAGCGTGCTCCACAATTCAGGAAGGTCCACTGATGACTGTTACCACTAGGGCTTTATTTTTCTTCTTGATTTCCTGGATGGATGGCGTTTCCTTGATCTTTAAGCTCAAACGGCCATTAGACTTTCCCAGAGATGGGAGATGGTAGGGAGGGTGGCTTGCTAGGCCTTGCTTTTCTTTGACTGGTCCAGCGTCCTTGCTCTACTACTTGCCCCCCCCAGACACCCACCCCAAACCCTCCCAAAGCAGGGTTTGTACGAGCTAAACTGGGTCGAAAAACATTCAGCAATTTTTCTGTTCTTTAGCCCAAGGGCACTGAAGCTTCCTACAGCTCGGCTCAGTCAACATACAATAGTCTGCATGACTCAGCAACTCTTCACAGAGAGTCACTTACCAAAGTTTGTTACATTGAACCTTTTACCATTTCTCACAGGGTTAGAACATAGAACAGTACAGCACAGCACAGCACAGTACAGGCCCTTCGGCCCACGATATTGTGCCGACCTATTATCCTACTAAGATCAATCTACCCTGCATACCCTACATTTTACCATCCTCCATGTGCCTATCCAAGAGTCGCTTAAAAGTTTCTAAAGTATCTGATTCCACTACCACTGCCGGCAGCGCATTCCACGTGCCCACTATTCTCTGTGTGAAGAACCTAACTCTGACATCTCCCTATACCTTCCTCCAATCACTTTAAAATTATTCCCCCTTGTAATAGTCATTTCCGCCCTGGGAAAAGGTCTCTGACTATCCACTCTATCTATGCCTCTCATCATCTTGTACACCTCTATCAAGTCACTTCTCATCCTTCTTCACGCCGATGAAAAAAAAGCCCTAGCTCCCTCAACCTTTCCTCATAAGACCTGCCCTCCAGTCCAGGCAGCATCCTGGTAAATCTCCTCTGCACCCTCTAAAGCTTCCACATCTTTCCTATAATGAGGTGACCAGAACTGAACACAATATTCCAAGTGTGGTCTAACCAGAGTTTCATAGAGCTGCAGCATAACCTCACGGCTCTTAAACTCAATTCCCCTGCCAATGAAAGCCAACACATCATACGCCTTCTCTTATCATCTCAGTCCTAAATAGTCTGTCTCTTATTCCTAGACCGGTTCCCCAGTTCAGAGTAATTATTATAAAGTAATAATGATAAGACAATATTTTTGTGTTATGCTGGCTCGGGATACATCTTTGCCAGGGCACAAGGAGATAGCTCCCCTGCTCTTCTTTGAAATATTGCCACCGGAGAAGGCAGATAGGGTCTTGGTTTCGGTCTCATCTGAAAGACAGTGTAGCACTCCTTCGGAATTCTATAGTATGGCTTCTAATTTATGCAATACAATAAGAAAATTAACAAATGAACACTTGGAGTTTGTTTTGTGCTGATACATTCTCTTGAATTAATTTGAACACATTGATGTCTTATCTTTCTTACCTTGTCATTCATCCTTACTGTGTTCTGGGCTTGTATTCAGTCCTTCACTCATATTTCAATGCTGACTCTCCTCTGATGTTTCCCTTGTAAAAAAGACTGGTCTGGCCTGTTAGGATCTTTAAATTCACCACCGCACTTCACTACATTATATTCCATCTCAGTCGTACAGAGGAATCAGTGCACATGCAAAAGGACATCATGTCTGTAGTAGCATGCTGTATTTGTCCCACGTCTTATCACAACATGCAAGAACAAACTTGCAACACGACCACTTCCACCAAGATGGACAAGGGCAGCAGATACATGAGAACACCAAGCCCTGCAAGTTCCCCTCCAAACACTCACTATCCTGACATGGAAACATATCGCTGTTCATTCACTGTCGCTGGGTCAAAATCCTGGAATTCCTTCTCTAATGGCATTCAGGGTCAATCTAGAGTACGTAGACTGCAATGGTTCAAGATGGCAACTCACCACCACCTTTTCCAGGGCAACCAGGGACAAGCATAAGTGATTCCCATGTCCCATGAATGAATAAAAAAACAAAATCCTTTCAACAAGCTCAACGTCCCAAACTGTTTATAGCCAACTAAAGTACATTTCAACAGTGACTACGCTTCAGAAGAAAGAAATGTGGCAGCCAAATTGCACATTGCAAGATCCCACAAACTGCAACGTCAGAACAACCAGGTATTGATTTCAACAGCATTATTGAAGGGATAAATAATGGCCAGGACTCGCAGGAGAACATTTCTACTCCTTTTTAAGTAGTGCCGTGATGTTCCTTACACCTGCAGCTGAGGAGTTGAAGGTGAGCTGTGAGACGAAAGCACAGCCTAAGTGTGCCAGTCTGGATAATGTGCTCAGGTTTCTGAAATGTACCCGCCAGCTTCTGTCTCAAAGTTAGGAGAGTTAGAGACCCAAGGAGATCACTGCACAAACAACAATGGTGAACAATGGATTTAACAAGCTGAGATCCAGTAGACTGAGGTGTATTAAGGCTATCCAAAGACCTTGAAATAGGCCAACATTCCTTCAATTACTTTTCAGAGCAGTGAGGCAACCTCAACTAATATTATGAGTATGTGCATCATTGCCCCTCATTCTCTCTGTTGTTATCAATACAGTTAGCTACATACCCTCTCTTTTGCTTCTCAGTTCCATGTGTCTGCCCTTGCTAGGGGTCCCCCGTCGCGTTTTGCGCTTCTCTGACAATGGCTCATCCTTCCCTGCAAAGTCCACCCTTAGAGGCACTTCTATTTCTTGGTTACATCGGAAACATTGGTAAATGTCACATTGATTGAGAAGTTTCAAAGCAATATCTGGCGATCATTTAAATTTGCACAGGTTCCAGAAGTCAGGGCACTGGGAAGCTAGCAGTATGTGGAAATGCATTACAATTCTGTAACTATTACAAATTGATAGAATGAGGCGTCGTTATTTTGTTACAGAATGGCTGTGGGCCCATCCAGAAAAATACTAGAAACAGGAATAGGCCATTCAGCCTCTTGAACCTTTTCTGCCATTCAATAAGAGTGAAGATGATCTTTCCTGCAACTACACGTCCCTGTCCTGTCACTTGATTCCCACAGATATCAAAAATCTATTGATCACAGACTTTAATATACGAAATGGCAGAGAAAGAATTCAATAGATTCACAACCTCAGATGAAGGCAGTTTTCTTCTTAGTCCTAAATAGCTGTCCTGATCCTGAAATTATGAATCTTAGTTCCGAATACTCCAGCTACAGGAAACAGCCTCCCTCCCTGTAAAGCCCTCTGAAGGGTTTCAATAACATCACATCTCATTCTTCTTGAAACTTGAGCGTACAGGCCCATTCCCTTTACTCAATCTGTCCCTACAAGATAACTGTCTTATCCCAGGAATACCAAGACCAAACTGTACATTGTAATGCAGGTGTGATCCCTCCAAGGCCCTGTACAATTGCAGCTGGATTCCTTTACCGTATTACTTCAACACCCTGATCAACAATCCATTTGAGTTCTTAATTCTCTCTTGTACTTCAAGGTAAACTCTTTGTATGGTGAGCAAAGACACCCAAATCCCTTTAAAGGGTATGCCCATCAGAAGTGAAAAACTTTGCATTTTTCCACATTATGGTGTCATCTTTGTGCTCATTCACAATACCGATATAGTCACATTCGCAGAGACTGTCCTTCCCCATCTAACAGCTTCTTTCCTCACTAGTTTTGTAGACACAGCAATGAGAGTGAGCAATCAGACTATTATTTGAAACCTGCTTTCTAAAAGTAAGTTTCAGTTCCCACACCACCACCAAACGGCCTCTCTCTCAATTATCACATATTACCTCCATCCTCTGAGCTGTTTGTATGACGGAAACCCTCATGCAAACCTACATGAGCTCGATTCCTGACCTTAAATAGTTTGTCTCCCACACTCGACTAGCTGTACGCTTTCAGCTTTCCGAGTCATTGCTGCCTCAGTGTTCACCATCACCTCTGTCTTTAATGAGGTCTCAGATAACTCCACTCCTGAGGCGGCACGGTGGCTCAGTGGTCAGCACTGCTGCCTCACAGCGCCAGGGACCCAGGTTCGATTCCACCCATGGGCAACTGTTTGTCTGCACGTTCTCCCAGTGTCTGCGTGGGTTTCCTCCAGGGCTCCGGTTTCCTCCGACAGTTTACGTAGATTGGCCAGGCTAAATTGCCCATAGTTTTCAGGGATGTGTCGATTAGGGGGATGGGTCTGGATGGGATGCTTGAAGTGTTGGTGTGGACTTGTTGGGCCATAGAGGCTGTTTCCACACTGTAGGGATTCTATGATGATCATACCTTTCGCAATTTCCAAGCTGGCCCAGACCCACAGTCCTCTGGGTAAACTTGTTCCTTTAATTCTGACATCTTGAGCATCTCCAATTTGAATGGATCTAGCACCTGGTGGCCATGCACTCAGCGGCTTTGTGTTCTAAATCCCTGGAACATCTTCACTAAACATTGCCTCTTCCTGCAGGACTGCTGGTAACATTTACATTATCTTCCCTAATATCTCCCCACATTGCTCAGTGTCGAACTTCACTGGAATATTTTTATTACATTTAAAGGCACGATAATCAAAGCAACATTGTTGCTGTAAGCTCCAGAGGCACATTCAACTCTCCACTATCTTCAGCTCCTTTGAAATCTCTACTGCTTGCATTTTTCTCTGCACCTGGTCATTACCCCATCCTCATTGACCTGCACTGAGGCCCAATCTCCCAAAGCCTGTATTTTAAGATTATTGCTGTATGTGGGTGTAAATCCTTTCCTAGCCTCAACCATCTTTTCTCTAACTTTCCCAGGTGTCCCCTATCCTTGCAGCTACAGCACCTGGAGCCTTTACTCACTCAGAGCTCTTGAATTTCCCGCCCAAACACCTCTGCTCTTCACCTGTCTCACCGCTCCCTCAGAACATGTGTCACTCACTCAAACGTTTGCCTCACCCCTCCCCTTCGACATGGGAGTATCCATTTCTCATTTCTCTGTGGGGTCCTTTCAGGCATGCTCCAAAATCAACCACAGCTCAGCCAAACGAGGAAGCCTCAGAACTTGGTGTGTTTTTTACACTGCGCCCATTTCAAATGCGTTAAACACAAGTTGGTTACAGATGGTGTCTGAAACTCTGCGAGGACCCGGTAGCATGATGCATCACAATGGGATTACCTTGTTACCTTTTACTCCAAAGCATTAATTAATGTAGAATGGTCATTTGATGAAACCATTTCACGGGCGTCAGCACCATCGTGACAACAACTTGAATTTATATTGAACCTTTAAACATCCCTAATGTCACCTTCAGGAGCTCTACAAAACAAAACCTGTCACCAAGCCATATACTGAAAAATCAGCATAGGTGGCAACTCAACTTGGTTAAAGGACAAGGGGATTGTGTCCTCCAGTGAGGGTCAGCACCTTCAGGAAGGACGTGGGGTCTGTGGAACCTCAACCACATGCCCCTTCAGAGTCCACCACCTTCAGGTGAAGGAGGGAGTGTGAAACATTAACAAAAAACCCTCGATGTATTTTATTATTATTCTTTACACCCCCAAACAAGATGCGGCAGATGGGGCTACTGGGAACAAGAGTCAGAGAGTGTGACAGAAGTTAAGTCAACTGTTTAGTAAGTAACGACCATCATTTTAATTTTCAAATGGAAAAAGAAAACTGCTTTAAATCAAGGGAAAGAGATGCTGAGTTTTGAAACAAGTTACTGGGACTCATTATGAGTTGTAGTTACACAGTTGCTTTGTTCGTGCAGTGGAGGGTTGGGGTTGCGGGGGTAGATGGGGAGAAGAGGGAGGGTAAGATTGTTGGACTCAGCACCATAAGTTTGTATGTTCAGGGCAGCTTTGCTCAGAGACAGCCTGGTTGATTGATATAAGTTGCTGCCTCTGACCAGTGACTGAGAGACTGAACAATTAGTGTACCAACCGCCCTGTATCTTCAGTAAAGAACTGAAAGGACTTGGAAAGAAGATTGGAGGAGGACTCGGAAGCAGCAAAAAGACACCTTGCTGAATCTTGTGGACCAGTGCTATTGAACTGTGTTCTCCTAATAATTTTCTCTATATATTTTCTCCTTGTTTGTCTGTCTGTGTGTATGTTTAGGGATTTAAGAGGTAGATTTTGTCAGAGAATTATAAATTGATTTTTCTTGGCCTGTGATAAGTATTGATTTATTTGTAATCATAGTAGTTTCTCCCAGATACAGAAACCTGATCAGTATTTTCTGTTAACCTCAGTTCAGTAGACAGGAACATTGGGGATTTTGAGTAACCTGATTAAATCTTTAACTTTCATGACAATCTCAGGAGTGGTGGGGCGAGGGTATCAGCGTGATTTTCCAAGAGGATTATGACATCGACTTGACTAATTCAGCTGACCGATGTGTATACTGTAATAATTAGACTTTGCACTATACATTGTAAGAGGGAAAAATAAACAGAGCTCTTTCACAAGAGCTAGTAATCTCAGGGCTTCACTCCTTCCACTTTAATTAAAGGGAAAACTTTGTAATACTTCAGGGAGATTCCATTTTGACAGAGACAATGAGGGTTTAACTTTAACAATTCATCTCTGTGGCACATCATTTGCAAGGTTGGTATTTATTGTCCAAACTTAACAAATTAACTCAAGGGGCATTCCAGGTCATTCCATATGGCATGTCAAAGTCAGGTTCAATCACATTTGGAGTCAGGTAGAGGCCATACTGAATAAAGACAGCAAATTTCTTTAAAAAGGGCAATGTTTAAGTTTTCCATAACAATCTGGCAATTTCAATGGTCGCTCTTAAAATGCCACTATCTTCATCTTGAATATAAAAGCTGAAACAGCCAAGGGAGGATTTTAATTCTCAGTTTCTGGATTGTAAGTCCCAGTAACATCACCACTACGTGGTGAAAGGGGAACGTTGGCAAGGGAGGGAAATGGGGAGCCAGCTGAGTTAGGGAACAAAAAAAAACATCTCACCAACAAGGTACCTCTGGAGCATGGCTGCTGTTGCAATGTAGGAAATGTGGCAGTCAATTTGTGCACAGGGAGATCCTACAAACATTCATGTTTTAACAACTTGAAAGTCTTTTTTAAAACAGAGGTGCAGACTGAGGGATAAATACTGGTCAGAACACTGGTGAAAATTCCATTGCTTGCCTTTAAAATAAAAAATACATGGACTTTTTCACATCCAGCCACGGGACAAATTGGACCTTCGTTCAATGGCTCATCTGAAAAGCAACACTAGATAATTGCACTTATAATGTCTACTTTAACTGGATCTTACCCTGCACCGTTGACTAAACTGCATTTGCAATGACCTACCAGTGACTTGGGCTTTGTGGTTGCCACCATATTGGCCAAAGTGTCCTCCTCATCTACTTGACCGAAAACGTGTGCATCATAGGCGACGGTTATTGAAACCTCTTCCATCATTTTGGGAGAAAGGTGTTGAATAAAAAATAAATTAAATAAATAAAGAAAACCTCATGAAATGGAGGGAAAAGTGCCAAGACACTGAGCAGTCTGCACTGCATCCACTTGGAGCGCTAAAACGGACCGTGGTGAAGGAAAGATTAAGATCTGTCTTTTCTACTCGCAACATGGGTTACGCACCACAGACTCCATCGTCAATCGAACGCACAGTGGCTCCCATTGATAGAAACCAAAGAGAGGGTGTTGAAGAGTCAGAGTTTTATTTAACTGTCTGCTTTCTTTCTTCACATCTGTGCTGAATCCCAATTCTCAAGCAGCCGTTCCAAATTCAGGAGGTAAGAAGGTCAAGAGGCCAGGGGTAGATGCGGATGGAACACTGCCTCATCTCTTGTCGGAGGGGAGGGAGATCCTCAACTGCTGACCACTTCCTACCAGTCGTCTGCCGGAATTCAGAGCAGGGATTGAAGAGGTCGTTGGCCAGTTAGTACCAGCTGCTCTGAGCGCACTTTTCTTTGGAGGGGAGGGCTCAACAAGCAGTTTAGACGGTCATAAGAGCAACATCCTGTGCATCTGCGTACAGTGAGAGCAGCAGCCGCGGAGGCCGAGTTTCAGACAGCACACATTCACGTTCACTCTCGCACACCAATTCTCTGAGGCTCTTCGCATACACACACAAAAAAAAAACAACAGCACAACCACAAGGGAATTGTGGCACAGGGCCACCTCAAAACTGACTTAACTATTTCCTGCTTCAGATCACTCCGTCCACAGGTGTCTCAAGAGATTCCAGGCTCAAATCAACTGGATGGTATCTCGTAATCTCAAGAGAGAGAGAGTCCCCCTGCAGTAGGGGAGTAACAGGTTCTTCAGGTAAGCCAAGCCATCAGGAGTTTCTGCAGCGGTCGCCTGCCATTTTTCACGACAAGAACTACCTGTTCCACAGGATGTGAACGGAGCTGGAGCCAATGCCTTTTCCCACAATCTGCTCTCTGTGTCTAAGGCGGCCACAGTTTTTCTTAATACTGTGCAAAACCAGGAAGCAGCAGCGATCAAAAATAAGCTTTCAGATGCTCCACATTCCTCCCCAATTCACGTGCTCTCTTTCAAGGAGTGGCTTGTTTCAGTCCATTGGTTCCTAAGGGCAGGTTAATCAGCTACAGAGGAGAAAGAGAGAGAGACAGAAAGATGGGAGTGGCCCAGTGAGACTCAGTGCGAGCAGTCACAGTCAAGAGAAATACTGCTCCTCAATGTAACTTAGAGAGAGAGTGTGAGAGAGAGAGAGAAAGCGCAAGCAAGAGAGAGTGAAACTCAGAGGGAAATGCAAATCCGTTAATTAGGCAACACTTACTTGAAGATTAACACATGAAGATTAAGTCCACTTTACAGATCTTCTGGGTGGAGGGGGGCAGGATATTTGCTAATTCGCTGGTCTTTAAACAGTCCAGCACTTTTCAAATGAACTGACAGAAAAGTATTTTCATTTATATAGAACCTTTCAGAACTTCGGGAATGCCCCAAAGCTCTTTAGTAAATGAAGTAATTCTAAAGTGTACTCATCGCTGCAACGTCGGAAATTTATCTGTCAGAAAACAAAGAACTGTGGATGCTGGAGATCCAAAATAAACAAAAACAGAAAATATTGGAGAAACTCAGTGGGTCTGTCAGCATTTGCAGAGAGAAAGCAGTTAACGTTTCGAGTCCTTTGACCCGTGATTCTGTAGAAGGGTCACCAAAATAGTTTTCTCTGCACAGATGCTGTCAGACCTGCTGAATTTCTCCAACATTTTCTGCTTATGTTTTGAAACTAACATCTGTCAGTTTGCACACAGGATGATCCCACAATCAGCACTGTGATAAATTGCTAAGTGGTATTTTAGTGATGTTAGTCGACAAACGCCAAGACAGGACACCAGAAAGAAATCCCTTGCTCTTCTTCACGCAGTGAAACGGACAGATTTTGCACATTCTTGAGCTTCACCTTCACCTCACTCCCCCCCTCCCCCAACATCTCTACCTGAGGAGACAGCTGTGGCCTTGATTTAAAGTTTCATTCAAAGGATGGCACCCACTGACAGTTGAGCATAGCCTCAGGAGTTTGGGGGGGGGGCGCGGAGACGTGGTGGTGGGGGTGTGAGACAGAGACAGAGAGAAAGACAGAGACAGAGAGAAAGACAGAGACAGAGAGAAAGACAGAGACAGAGAGAAAGACAGAGACAGAGAGACTGCATGGGAAAGGGAGTTTCTGACATTCCACAAATGGACACATCTCCTGTCACAGTTCCACATATTAGTGCACGGTGGCCCACGAGGAAGGAGCCAAAGGGAAGACACCGCAGCTCAAAAGAAGCCAAGTCACGACATACAAATTTCCACAGCACCTCCTCCTCAGCACACATGCTGCTTCCACCAGTGCACACTGCTGCAGAGGATGAGTTCAAAGGTTTCTTCCTGCGATGGAGGGTTCTATATCTCGCTTTCTTCCAGACATTACTTTCCAGGATTTTTGTTAAGATGTCCAAACAGCCTTTAGATTAACAACATAAGGTCTCCAGGGCAATGACAGCTACAGAATGTATAAAATTAGAACATGGCTGTGACATCATCTGTGACTCAGAATGTGAAGTATCACTTCATATATAAACTGGTGAACCAGTTTCTGTGCTAATTGCGGTAAGGCTATACAAGGCCACAGTACATATTCAGCAACTCCATGTTACTAAAATGCCAGTCAGAAACATAGTAAAGTCTCTTCTACTCTTTTAAACAGAAGGTAAAGCTTCCTCTACACTGTCCCCATCACACAGCCCTCCCTCGTGGCATCGTAGGTCAATCCACAGAAGGAGGACTGCATTGGTTCAAGAAGGCAGCTGACCACCAACTTCTCAAAGACAACTAGGGACGGACAATAAATGCTGGCCAGTCAGTGACACCCGCATCCCACAAATGAATTAAAAAAAAAGACTCTCAGGACAAGGACAGCACAGGGTTAGATACAGAGTAAAGCTCCCTCGACGCTGTCTCGATCAGACACTCCCAGGACGAAGGCAAAGTTCAAAAGGCTGGGTTAGAAACAGGCAACGAAATCTGTCTTTACTGAAGAAGACCTGATCTCAGCAGAGCCTAAAATCCTTTGTGCCAACTGATTACTATAGAAATGATGTCAGTACCTTTGTAAGTAAATGAGGGGTTCAGACTGCTCCCAAAAATAGCACCAGTGGCCAAGTGGTCAACATTAGCAAGGACATGAAGTGGGTTTGGTTAGTGTGCGTCTGTGTAATACGGAGAAATTCCTCCCGCTTTTCACCTATTGCTTAAGCCTTTCACATTCAGCCCGGCAAGAAAGAGCCTTGGTCTAAGGCCCCGTTTGAAGAGGAGTCCTCCAAGTGTGCAGCACTTCCTCTTTACTGCACTGAGACATCAGCCAGGGTTATGTGGTCAACTCTCAAACTCATGACCTTCTGACTCGAAGGCTGGTGAGGAAATAACTCCATAGAAGCTGGTATTGCATCACCAAGTCACCCTTCATTTGTAGTGAGTGTTCTACACTGATCCAGCTCCCTCAGAGCCAACTCTGAGTGAACAGAAACTGGTCTTATCTGTTGGCCAGGGTACCCTGACTGGACCAGGTTAACAGCCCCAAACAGGGAAGGTATTCCATTACTTCAGAGATAATAGGAACTGCAGATGCTGGAGAATCTGAGATAACAAGGTGTAGAGCTGGATGAACACAGCAGGCCAAGCAGCATCAGAGGAGCAAGAAAGCTGACGTTTCGGGCCTAGACCCTTCTTCAGAA
>NC_063341.1:1418015-1428775 GCF_021869965.1 Rhincodon typus
CTGTGTTCATCCAGCTCTACACCTTGTCATCTCAGGTATTCCATTATGTCCGGCTGGCTGATCTTGTTACAATTTATCCAATGAACGAAGGCTGGCATTTAAGCACAAATCATGTAGTTCGAGAGAGTATAGAGTTTGCTTATGTATTGTTAGGCTTGGATTAGCACAAGTTAGAACCAAGAACCGTGGTAAAGTAAACAACTTGGAATACTACCTCAATTCCATCAGAAATTCCAACCCACATACTAGGAGCTGGTGTGGGACTAGGTCTGATGATCTGATCCGGCATATCACCAGACACAATGATAGCTTAAAATTCAGTGCACCATGCTCTGATGCAACACTGCATCTGGATGAAAAATGACAGGAAATGAATAGTGGTTGATATATAACGGCAGTGCACCAAACTGTATTGGGGAATAGATGGACATTCTGTGCATACTGAAGACCAGATATTCTGTGGCATGGAATCACAGTCAGACTGGAAAAAACAAAAGGCACAAAGTGCTGGACAACAGCAGGTCTGGCAGTACCTATGCAGAGAAAAAAAACAAGAGGTCAGGCTCAGAGTCTGGTATGACTCTTTCTCAGAATGGTGTAATTGCCACTCCACTCAGTCCTTCAGAAATGTAGAGTGTACCGTAGTACAGGATAGTGGAGGGATGTCACACCACACAGCTCTTTCACAGAAATCAGTCTGAGAATTAAATAAACAGCAGCACAGCCAGATACTAACAGCTGCTTGTGAAAGGGCAACTTTGTAAGTGTGTCATTTCATGAGAGTGGGTGGGGTTCAGAGGTTGGGGGCAGGGAGAGGGAAACTTAACACTAACACTTGCAGAATTCACACTGAATTCGCAGACATTAAAAGGGTTGCCAGATTTCAGAAACTGTCTATCAGAATCTTCAATTTCCCAGGGAATCTCCACGGAAACAGCTGTGTCCAAGGTTCTGCAGGGTCCTGAAATGCAACTCCATTCTACATTGATTGGAGCTATATCTGGGCCACAGGTTGTCATTCGAGTAGCTGGGTAACCACCTCTGCTCCAACCCTGCAGCATCAGTCCAGAAGGGGATAGTATTCACTTGTGACACTCACTCCCTGAGCATACTGTATCACATTCAGCACTCAGTGCCAGGTCATTAAGTCAATCAGCTTGGGGACTGACCACTGTATGAAATACCAATCACAAGGGAGTAAGAATGGACAACATCAATCAGGCTATTATCATTAGGCCTTCTGCTGTTTTCTGAGAGACTACCTGAAGGAGAAAACAAGGGAGAAAGGGGCAGAGAGGGAGAATGCAGTTGATAATTTTTATTTCCCTCAGTAATGTCTAAAAGTCAGCCCAACCTCCAAACAGCAAAGTAACCTGTTGGGATGCCAGGAATGTGTCACAGGAGGAGTTTTGTGCCAGCGTTTACCTGCCTTAACTGCATTACTGACATACCCAGGCTTTTCCAACTGCTCTATGTATCTGTGCCATTTCTGGGCTGCACCCAATGCTGCAAGGCCAGCCTTATTGCCCACAGTGAAGAGTAGCAACACTCACTTAGGCCCAATTCAATGTCACTTTAGATTAGGAAGCAGCTGGACAACAGATAGCAGGCACAAGAATCTATTCCTCATTCATGTAAAATCACCTCAATTTTGTGTTCTTTGTTTCTCCATTGTGAAGACTTTACACTGGGAAATGTGATGGATAAAGGGCTCAACATGTGCAGAATGCTGTTGGTCATCATAGCTACAGTACAGGAGTAAACTTCCAAACCATCCTGAAATGTTTTAGAGCTAATGAAGTACTGTTTAAAGTACAGTCACTGCTGTAAAAGGAGGAAATTTATTTCATATGTTTTTTGTTGATACTACATAGAGGAGCGTTTTACAGAATCTAAAAGTTATCAGTCCCTCCCAGACCAATCTCTCCAGCTCCATTTCTTTTTCTCCCACATACAAACTTCCTGTATTCATGTGTGTGCTTTTCCTTTCAGATATTGGCAAGTCCAGGGTTTCCACATTCTTGTTCCACTATTCCCATGCCTCCAACCGTGTCTTCAGCATATATACCACTTTTTCCAAGCTATTAGTTCTGATGAAGAATCACTGAACTCAAAGTATTAACTCTACTTCCTCACCATCCAACCAGCCTCCCAACAGATGCTAACAAACTTGCCGAGTTTCACCAGCAATGTTTTTTGTTTCCACACTACATATACTCCTCTGGTTCAGCAAACGTAGACTATTGAGTCCACAGGCTTTAAAGCTGGAAGTGAATTTATTCAACTATCTTGGAAATGTGTCAAGCCCAGAGGTTGATCTGAGAACCCATATTATTTTTGTTTCAGCTTATAGCTGTGTGGTGTCCCACGTCATCACTTTAATCCTTTCACCTTTTGAAGCTGGAGGTGTTATGTTCTGTTATGTTCTCCAGTAAAGTGAAGGCTGAGGCAAGACCCAACAGAAAGGAGAAGTGGTTCAAACCAGGATAGAAGGATATGCCACCAAGATGAGATGAAATTCTGCAGAAGCAGAGACCAGTTGGGTGCAATGGCCTGTTTCCTGTAAGATCTTACATAACTCTCATCGTATTGCAGGTCAGGCTAGAGACTATAGGTCAGGTTTATGAAACGGTACGTAGGTAAGGTGGCTAAACAGTGTAGACGATTGATAGCAAAAGGTAAATTTCCTGCACTTGCAGGATAAAACTGAACCTGGCTGCATATTAACCTGAAGTTACTGTTCGCGATCAGAGTTTCTGGCCTGCCCACGCAGCCAGAGAGGATCAGAGTGTTCACATCAACCTGTACAGTTCCCTCTCCATGAGACTGAAGTTCCCATCTTTCTCTACTTCCTGCCCTTTTCCCCTTTGCCAATCTGGGCTTGTCCATAAGAGCCACCACCAGCACTTAGCCCTATTTGAACTGAATTGCTTCCTACTGGCCTGCAACTTGTTTACTAAATGTACTTACTTCAGTCACTGTCCACTCCTCTTCAAAAAATTCAGACTTCATCTCTCAACAGGAACAATAACAACCCTTAAATTCTCCTCTGCATTACCACACCATAATGAAAACTCTTCAAAAAACAAAAAAAAAATTTCTCAGGATATTAATGTTGCTGGCTGGGATAAATTTGTGGCCTGTCTATAACTGCCCTGGAGAACACAGTGGTGAGCTGCTTTCCTCTCCAATTCCTTGACTGTGCCGTCATCTCCCAAAGCTTATTTCTTTTCTTTCTTCTCTTATCTTTCTTGGATCTCCGCGTCTGAAATTTCCCACTCAGGTTTCTGATCCTGAGACAGGATCAAAACAGATCTTCGCAAAAATCCCCACCATCATCCACCCTCTCGTCCTGTCTGCAATGTTTGATGTGGTTGAGCACACCATCTTCCCAAAACACTCTTCGCTGCTGCCCGGCAAGCTGGGGCTACATTCCCTAGTTCTACTCTTATTTACTCAGAGCCAGGGGATCAACAATATTGGTTCATTGCTGGCCCAGTATCTCTCCTGCCCTTCGAAGATGTATGCTTAACCCTCACATCTACACATGACCCTCAGCAACAGACAAACACAAAACAACAGTTTTCAGATATGGCAGCCAGCTCTGTTTCAACTCATCGTCACCATCAACAGTCCTGGTAACTTCACTAGTGAGGGGGGACTAACAGCCTTTGACATCAAGATCCCATCTGAGCAAAATGCAAATCAATGGGAATCAGGCAGAAAACTCTCTGCTGGTTGGAGTCACACTGGGCACATAGGAAGATGATCATGGTTTTTGGAGATCAGTCATCTCAGTTCCAGGACATCCCTTCCTCACTGTAGTATGCTAGGCCAAATCATCTTCAGCTCCTTCATTAATGACCTTCGCTCCATCATAAAGTCAGAAGCGAGATGTTTGCTGACAATTGCACAATGTTTAGCACCATTCACGGCTCCTCAGATACCGAAGCAGTCCATATCCAAAAACAGCAAGACTTGAACAATATCCCAGCCTGAGATGACAAGTGGCAAGTAACATACACCACACAAATGCCAGGCAATTACCATCTAACCAGGGCCCTTCAACATTCAGTGGTGATACCATCACTGAATCCCCTACTATCAACATCCTTGTGTTACCATTGACCAGGAACTCAACTGAGCTCACCACATAAACACTGTGGCTATGAGAGCAGGTCAGAGGCTAGGAATACTGCAGCGACTAACTCAAGCCTTTCCACCATCTACAAGGTACAAGGGCTGCTTTGTCTGGGTGTCATACAGTCAGATTTACAGCACAGAAACAGACCCTTTGGTCCAACTTGTCCATGCTGACCAGATTTCCTAAATAAATGTAGTCCCATTTGCCAGAATTTGACCCATATCCCTCTAAAGCCTTTCTATTCATGTACCCATCCAGATGCCTTTTAAATGTTGTAATTGTACCAGCCTCCACCACTTCTTCTGGCAGTTCATTCCATACATGCACCACGCTCTGCGTGAAAACGTTTGTCCCTTAGGTCCCTTTTAAATCTATGCCCTCCAGTTATGGACTCCCCCACCCCAGGGAAAAGACCCGTCTGTTCACCCTATCCATGCCCCTCATGATTTTATAAACCTCGATAAGGTCACCACACAGCCTCTGATGCTCCACAGGAAACAGCCCCAGCCTATTCAGCCTCTCCCTATATCTCAAACCCTCCAGCCCTCGTAACATCCGTTTAAATCTTTTCTGAACCCTTTCAAGTTTCACAACACCCTTCCCATGGCAGGGAGACCAGAATTGCACACAGTATTCCAAAAGTGGCCTAGCCATTGTACTGTACAGACGCAACATGACCTTCCAACTCCTATACTCAATGCACTGACCAATAAAGGCAAGCATACCAAACATCGTCTTCACTATCTTATCTACCTGCAACTCCACTTCCAAAGAACTACGAACCTGCACTCCAAGGTCTCTGCTCAGCAACACTCCCCAGGTCCTTACCATTAAGTGTATAAATCCTGCCCTGTTTTGCCTTTCCAAAACGCAGCATCTCACATTTATCAAAATTAAACTCCATCTGCCACTCCTTGGCCAACTAGCCTATCTGACCAAGATCCCATTGTACTCAGGTAACCTTCTTCTTTATCCACTACACCTACAATTTTGGTGTCATCTGCAAACTTACTAACCATACCTCCTATGCTGGTGTCAAGTTTCGAGTGTTATTGGAGTGGCACTCACCCAGGCAAGTGGGGAGTATTCCACCACACTCTGACTTGTGCCATGTACATGGTAGTCAGGCTTTGGAGCAGTCAGGAAGGGAGTTCACTTGCTGCAGTATTCCTCGTCTCTGACCTGCTCTGTAGCTACTGTATTTATATGGCAAGTCCAGCTGAGTTCCTGATCAATGGCAACTCCAAAGATGTTGCTAATGGGGGATTCAGCGATGGTAATGCCATTCAATGTCATGGAGTGATGGGCAGATTCTTTTTATAGGAGATGATCATTGCCTGGCACGTGAGGGCACAAATACTTATTAGGCCAACATGAATATTGTTCAGACTGTTGAATCGGAGTTCAAATGTGACTGGTTTCATGTCAAGTGTCTCCTGCCCTGAACTAATACGGACAATTAACAGATTCGTCTGGTTTCCGAAGGACTGGTAACAAGCACTGCTGCTAACATGCTTATGTCTCTATTAAAATCATCAGGACTTTTAATCAAAAAGGAGACACATAACATTGCACTGAATACCTTCACCACAAAGACACGGTAGAATCTCAAAGCATAAAACGTGTATCCTGCCAGAATAATATGCCCTGTTCACCCACACCAACCTCTACCTGCATAAACTGTAGAAATAAAAATGCAAAAACACAGAATACGCCTGACTGCAACTGATGACATATGGATAGGTTTGAAACAAGAAGCACACTTAGGTGCCAGCATTTTCAAGTTTGACCTTGTGGCTCAGCACCCTTAGATTCAGCGGAGAGACAAATGTTCAAAATGTTGGCTATTACGCTTACAACGTCTGTACTTCCTCAGTGCTCAGCTCCTTCTGTCTTCGGACTAGTTTTCATGAGGGACCAATTACTGGTTGCTAGGATACAAGAAAGTGCCTTAGGAACAGCGAAAACAAGAGAACGCAGCCCGTGGGATTAAATTCACGTTGTGGTGTACAGTTTGTACATTTTTAACTCATTATGACTCAGCCTCTTGCTCTTCGATAGAAGTTCTCTTGGGTTGAACAATGTTAAAACAAGTAATTTCTTGCATTTAATATCAGTCTACAAAACATCCAAAGGCCAAGCTGTTGTCCCAAAACAGGTCAAAAGGTTTCCAATCGTACCATCAGAGTTGCAGACCATTAATGACACACGGAGTGCTGAGACAATTCAAAACACAAACCTTTATCATCCATTCTCGCCAACATAGAAAGAAACATGATCAGGCAGTGAACATAGTTCTGCTCTGGATGCCTTAGCCCAAGACCCTTGCACTGCAAGAACCCAGAGACTTGTATTAACTCCAGATTGTGGAACAGAAAATGATACGAATACCATACCACATTTAAATAGCACCTAGAAATTCATAAAATGTAACATTTACATAACCAAACATAGAACTGTACAGCACAGGAACAGGCCTTTGGCCCATGATGATGTGCCGAATATGACACCAAATGCAACTAATCCCTTCTGCCTGCCCTTGGTCCATTTCCCTCCATTCCTTGCATATTCATGTGCTTACCTAAAAGTCCTTAAAACTCCCCTATTGCATCTGTTCCCACCACCGATCCTGGCAGTGTGTTCCAGACTCCTATTGCTCTCTGTGTAAAATAAAAACTTGCCCCTCATGTCTCCTTTGAACTTTCCCCCTTTAAACTTAAATGCATGCCTCCTGGTTTTAGGCATTTCAACTCTGGGAAAAAGATTCTGACCATCAACCCTATCTATGCATCTCATAACTTTATAGACTTCCACCAAGTCTCCCCTCAACATCCACTGCTCCAGAGAAAACAACTTGAGTTTTTCTAGCCTCTCCTTATAGCTCATGCCCTCTAATCCAGGCAACATCATGGTAAACCTCTTCTGCATCCTCACCAAAGCCTTCACATCCTTCCTGTAATGTGGTGACCAGAACTGAACACAATACTATAAGTGTTGCCTAACCAAAGTCTTATAAAGCTGCTACATGACATCCTAACTCATGTACTCAAGTCCCCGACCAATAAAGGCAAGCATGTCATATACCTTCTTTATCATCCTACTTGTGTGGCTACTTTCAGGGAACTATGGACTTGAACCCCAAGATCCTTCTGTACATCAATGCTGTTCAGGATCTTGTCATTAACTGTATACTTTTACTTAACATTTGATCTCCCAAAGCGCAGCACCTCACACTTACCCAGATTAAACTCCATCTGCCATTTCTCCGCCCATATCTGCGAATGATCTATAACCCGATGTATCCTTTGACAACAGTCTACACTATCCACAACTTTACTGACCTTTGTATTGTCTGCAAACTTAATAATCCACACATCTACATTTTCATCTAAGTCATTCATATATACCCTAAACAGCAGAGGTCCCAGTACAGATCCCTGCGGAACAACACTCGTCATGGACCTCCAGCCTGAAAAATACCGTTTCACCTTTACCCTGTGCCTTCTACGAGCAAACCAATTCTGGGTCCCATGCATCTTAATCTTCTGGGTGAGCCTACAATGAGAGACCTTGTCGAAAGCCTTACTAAAATCCAACCAGACAACATCTACTACTCAAACCACACCAATCACCGCTGTCACCTCCTCGAAAAATTCCATCAGGTTAGGAAGACAGGACCTGCCCCACACAAAGCCATGCTGACTGTCCCTAATTAGGCCATGCTTTTCCAGATGTGCTTAAATCCTATCCCTAAGAATTCTTTCCAATTCTTCCCAACCACCAATGTGAGACTCCCTGGTCTGTAGTTTCCTAGATTATCCTATTTCCCTTCTTGAACAGAGGAACAACATTAGCTAATTGCTAGTCCTCCGGAACCTCTCCAGTGGCTAGTGAGGATACAAAGACCTTGGTCAAGGGCCCCAGCTATCTCCTCTCTTGCCTCTCTCAAAAACCTGAGGTGGATACCGTTTGGCCCCGGGGACTTATCCACCTTAATGCTCTTCAAAAGATCCGACACCATTTCTTTCTTGACCTCAAAATGCCCTAGCATATTTGCATGCTCCACATTAATCTCACCATCCTCCATATCCTATTCCTGGGTGAATACCAATACAAAATTCTCATTTCGGATCTCAAACCACATTCTCTGCCTCCTTTATCTTTGAGCGGTCCTACCTTCTCCCTACATAGCCTTTTGTTTTTAAAGTATCTATAGAATGCCTTGAGATTCTCTTTAACCCTACTTGCCAAGGGCTTTTCATGGCCCCTTTTGCTCTCCTAATTCCCTGCTTTCCTTATATTCCTCACAGACACTATCCAATTTTAGCTTTGTAAACATTACATCTGATTCTTTTCCCCTTTTGACTAAATTCACAACCTCCCTTGTTATCCAAGGATCCCTTACCTTGCCATCCTTATTCTCCCTCCCTAGGGAACATGCTGGTCCTGAACACTTGTCAGCAGATCTTTAACAGTGCCCACGTGTTTAATATGGACTTGCCTCATAACAGCTCCTCCCAATTATTAATACTCTCTGGTTCCTGCCTAATACTGACATAATGTGCCCTCCCCTAATTTAGTATCTTCCCACAAGGTCCTGACTTATCTTTGTTCATAGTTATATTAAAACAGAAGGAGTTTTGATCAATGTTACCAAAATGCTCTCCCGCTGAAAGGTCAGTCACCTGGCCAGGCTCATTAGTCAATATAAGGTCCAGTATGGTCCCTCCTCTAGTTGGACTATCCACATGCTGTTTTAAAAAACCCTCTTGGATGTACTTATAAATTGCGCCCATCAAGCCTCTTGCTGTAAGGGAGTCCCAGTCAATACCCGGGGATGTTAAAGCCACCGACTATGACAACTGTTTTTATTGCACCTTTCTGTAATCCACCTACATACTTGTTCCTCAATGTCTTGGTGGCTGTTGGGAGGCCTATAGTATAATCCAATGAGAGTGATTGCACCCATCTTATTTCTGAGCCCCATCCATATTGTCTCAGTGGATGAGCCCTCCAGCACGACCTCTCCGAGTGCATTGGGACATTCTTCCTGATTAGTAATGTAACTCCTCCACCTCTTTTACCTTTCTCTCCATCTCGTCTAAAACAACGAAATATGGAGCTCCCAGCCCTGTCCCTCTCTCAACCAAGTCCCTGAAATGGCCACAATATCACAGTCCCATGTACTGATCCAGGTTCTAAGCTCTGCCTTACCTTTATTACTCCTTGCATTGAAATAAACACTTCAGCCCATTAGTATCATCGTGTTCATTCAGAGATAGCAAGAACTGCCGATGATGGAGTCAGAGTTATTTTTTCTATTCATTCATAGGATGAGGGTGTGGCTGGCTGGGCCAGCATTTATTGCCCATCCCTAATTGCCCAGAGGGCAGCTATTATTCAACCACGTTGCTGTGGGTCTGGAGTCACACGTGGGCCCAGATCATGTAAGGATAGCAGTTTCCTTCCTTAAAGGACATTAGTGAACTAGATGGGTTTTTTTCCTGACAACTGGCAATGGATTCATGATCATCATTAGACTCTGAATTCCAGATATTTATTGAATTTAAATTCCACCAGCTGCAGTGGTGGGATTTGAACCCAGGACCCCAGAACATTACCTGGATTAACAGTCCAGCAATAATATCACTAGGCCATTGCCTTCCCAATGGAGTCAATACAGTTTGGAGCTGGAGGAACATAGCAGGTTAGGTAGGATCAGAGGGGCAGGAAAATCAACGTTTCGGATTGGGACCCTTCATCAGGGCTGGAGAGGGGGAAGGGAGCTGGAAAATAAATAAAGGGAGGCGGTGGGGCTGGGGGAAGGTAGGTAGGATGGGGATAGCTGGATGCAGGTAGGGGGTGGTGGGGATTGGTCAGTAGGAAGGGTGGCTGGATAGGTGGGTGAGAAGATAGACAGGTTGTGTCAGATCAAGGAGGCGGGGATGAGAGCGAGGTTTGGACATGGGATGAGACTGGGGCTGGGGAGATTTTAAAACTAGTGAATTCCACGTTTTGGCCATTAGGCTGTAGGCTCCCAAGGCGGAAAATGAGGTGTTGCTCCTCCAGTTTGCATGTAGCATCATTGTGGCACTGGAAGAGGCCCAGGATGGACATGTCACCCAGGCAGTGGGAGGGGGAGTTAAAATGGTTGGGAACTGGAAGATGCTGTTGATTATAGTGTACAGACCACAGATGTTCTTGTGAATCAGTCACTGAGTCTGTGCTTGGTCTCACCGATATAGAGGAGGCCACATCAGAAGCAATAGATACAGCAGACCAGGTTGGAGGATGTACAGATGAACTCCTGTTGGATTTGGAAAGTTTGTCTTGGGCCTTGAATGGAGGCGAGAGGGGAGGTGTCTAGGCAGGTGTAGCACCCCCTGCGGTAGCAGAGAAAGGTGCCGGGTGTGGTGGGGTTAGTGGGGAGTGTGGAACAGACGAGGGAGTCGCAGAGTGAGCAGTCCCTATGGAAGGCAGGTGTGGGTGGGGTGGAAAATATCTCTTTGGTTGTGGGTTCGGATTGTAGGTGGCAGAAGATGATACGCTGGATGCGGAGGTTGGTGGGGTAGTATGTGAGGAACAGGGGTCTCTGTTTTTATTTTTGTTGGGTTGG
>NC_063341.1:1428875-1473668 GCF_021869965.1 Rhincodon typus
TAGGGGGCGTGGTGTTTGAGGGCAGAAATGCCGGAAATGCAAGAGATGGGGGGGCGGGGGGGTGGTGGTGGTGGTGGTGATGGTGGGGGAATTGCGGTCCTCACAGTAGGAGGACATCTGGAATGTCCAGGAGTGGAATACTCCATCTTGGGAGCAGATTCGGCAGAGCGGAGGAATTGGGCGTAAGCGACTGTATTCTTGCAGGAGGGTAGGGGAGAGGTGGTGTAGTCAAGGTAGCTACGGGAGTCAGTGGGTTTGAAATAGATGTCGGTATTGAGATGGTTACTGAAGATGGAGACGGGGTGGACCAGGAAGGGGAGGGAGGTATCAGAGATGATCCAGGTGAATTTGAGATTGGAGTGAAAGAAGTTGGTGAAGTTGACGAATTGTTCAAGCTCCTCATGGGAGCGGGAGGCAGGACCGATACAGTCATCAATGTAGCAGAGGAAGAGCTGAGGGATGCTGCCAGTGTAACAACAGAAGAAGCACTGTTCCGTGTATCCTAAGAAGAGGCAGGCATAGCTCAGACCCATACGGGTGCCCATAGCCACCCCTTTTGTTTGTAGGAAGTGGGAGGAGTTACAGGAAAAGTTGTTCAGGGTAAGCCCGGTTCTGTTAAGCAGATGCGGGTGTTGGTGGAGGGGGACTGGTTGGACCTGCCGGATAGGAAGCAGCGGAGGGCTTTTAGGCCATCTGTACGGGGGGTTACAATTGTACAGGGTCTGGATGTCCATGGTGAAGATGAAGTTTTGGAGGCTGGGGAATTGAAAGTCTTGGAGATGGTGGAGGGCTTGGGTAGTGTTCATTTATGTGTGTCCGCCTGTCCTTTCTTCGTGATTTACAGGTCCTAGCATCTACCGCCCCCTCAATTCCTCCACTTGCTGAGCTGCTGCTCTGTTTCCCAGCTCCCCACCACTCTAGTTTAAACCCTCCCAAGTAAGCATTATTGAACCTCCCTACAAGGATATTGGTTCCCCTCCAGTTTAGGTGCAACCCATCCCTCTTATACAGGTCACCCCTGCCCCAGAAGAGGACCCAATGATCCAGGAACCTGAAACCCTGCACAGTTCCTTAGCCATGCATTCATCTGTCTTATTGTTCTATTCCTTGCCTCACTAGCATGTGGCACTGGTAGTAACCCACAGATTACTACCCACGAGGTCCTGCTTTTCACTCTCTTTCCTGACAATGAGCCATGTAAGGTGATGAAAGAAGGAATGGTTTTAAGATGGCAATGTAAGAGGAGGACTGGGATTACAGGCACTCAAGAGCAAACTAGATGGGGGAGGATGATTGAAAAGAAATCGGACTCCCCCCACAAGAGAGCCTGGAGTGTGGATGTTAAACTAGGAAGTGGACAAGAATGCAGTCACTCCAAAAATACTGGTACCATCCAATAGAAAAACAAACTGCAGGCAATACGAAAAGGGAATTCTGTCGTAATGATAAACAAATTCAGCAAGTGATTCAATGCAAGGCTTGAGAAACAGGAACATCTGAAGCAGAAGACAGAAATGAATTCATTGTCCAAGTGTATACAGGCAAGTTATGATAGACAGACAAAAAAAAAACGGAGTTGCTTTTGAAAGCTAACCTGAAAGATTAAGGAGAAACAAATGAAGCTGACTGGAAGCTTTTCAGAGGGTGAAAAGCAGAGGCAGCAGCAAATGCATGTTAAAGAACATCCACTCAGCCTTGGAGACATAACTCAAGAGTCCAGGTGAACAGCAAGGAGATTTTATTCTTTATTCTTTTCATGACTGTGTTGCCCATCCCTAATTACCAGTGAACTGAAAGGCTTGCTAAGTCATTTCAGAGGGCAGTTAACCACACTGCTGTAGCCCTGGAGTCAGTCATAGGCCAAACCAGGCAGCAGATTTTCTTCCCTAAAAGGGCATTAGTGAGGTAGATGGGATCTTACCAGAGGTGATGACAATGTTTTTAATTCCAGATTGATTAATAGATTTTAAATTCCACCAGCTTCCAATAGTGGGATTTGAACCCATGTCCCTAGCCCAGACTTCTGGATTACTCATCCAGAGATATTACTATGACACTATTCTCCCCCAAATGTCAAATATAGGTTAAATATGACGTGGGATTATTTCATGATTGTGTTGGCAAAAGTACAAGAGGTAGAAATGCCTGTTGACAGTGGAGAGAGAGGTTTGTTCCTTTCTGCCTTGACCATTAATATTTACCACAAGGTGGCGACTCTCACTAGGATTTGGAGATCAGCAATGTTGAGGGCCAGCAGTGGAGGCGAGTCTGTTCCAGCCACTATGGAGGACACACTCTCCGCACCCAGTGCACTATGGGAGCTACACCAGGAAAATGGTCAAGATGGGAGGGACTCAAGGGTCCAGGCAACAAGGTCAATGGAGTGGCTGAACAAAATCAATGGCTGCAGAGGCATCAAGATACATGGATGTGAATGGGGTGGGTGGGATTTGAAGTGAATTCGTTGAGGGAGCGTTTTACGTACGGGCAAGAAGTGAAGGAACATGATTTACATGTATGCTCTAACAGGAAGTATATGGAGACAGCCTCGCTGGCCAATCTGAAGAACTTAGATGCTGCCTGACATGTTGCGTTTTTCTAGAAATTTCTCATTCCATTTCAGGGCTGTGCAGTTCTCGGAAGGAGCTGAGAGAGGGGTACGTGGGATTCAGCAGCATGCACACAATACTACCTTTAGACAAGCCTTGATGACAAGGGACAGAGATACGTAGTGACTGAGCAAACTACAGACCCATGTCAGCAGCTGAACCCCTGGTGGAGAAACTGGAATCACTTGAAATGCAAAAATACAGAATTCTGGAAAGTACACAGGAATTGCAAGGTAAAAATAAGTGAAAAAGAGACGCGCCAAGGTTCAGTAGTTCTCCTATTACTTGGGCAGTTCCACGGTACAATTATGGAAGTGTGACAAATCATAACAACAACTCTATTCACAAGTCCCCAACTTTACAAAGGTAATTCTATGCAGTGGAAAGGGAGTGCTGGGCTTCTATTTACTAATGAAAGAACAGCAGCAAAAGAGAGAGATGGAAACAGTCAGCAGGTCTGGCAGCAGCTGTGGAGAGAGAATGTTTCAGCTCAATGACCTTTAAGCAGAACTGGTAAGGAAGCTGAAGTGTAAGCATTTGAGTCAGTGGGAGAGGATTGGAGGCAGGAGGAACTAAGAATCTGTGAATAATAGGGTGTAGGCCAGGAGGAGATTACAATCATTTAAAAAAAGGCTTAATAACAAAATATTTTATTTCTTCATGAATACAACAAGATGTAGAAATGGCCTTTCTCATTTATCTCAGACGACATGACCTGGACTATTATGTATAAGGCAGACACACGTAGCTGCTTCCTCAGTATCTGCACCGTACTGAGTACAACTTAAGTTGTTTCCTGGATCGAAATCTGAAGGCTCTTTCCTGATTAACAGTCACTGCACTTTGCTCATTAAACCAATGAAAGCACAAACTTTATTTGTTTTCATATTGAATTGGTGCCATCTACTTCAACGTAGTGGGCAATGAACATAATCCCCAATTGCTCTCTTTCCTCCATGACTCCCACCTATCCATTAGCTTACCTTTATGTTACAGGCTTGCTCCATTAGTCTCCTGGCATTCTCCTCAGCTCTGTAGCGTTTTGGCAGCTGGACACGGAAGAACTTCAGTGCCCCTTCAAAGTCAGCCTGCAGCAAATCCTCCTTCGAAGTCTGGGAAGAAAAAACCCAATATGATCTGCAACCTGAAGGTGTAGTGATTTAGACATTTATCAGAAAATTCAGCAGTGAATTAGCTATCAATTCGCAGCACTCCGTGAAAGAGAAAGAAATGGCACTTCTGAAATTAGAGCTTTTCAGTTTGCAAACACCGCTGACAGTACTATCAAGCTAGTCAAGGTCTGCCATAACCACACAAAAAAATACGGCTGAAGGCTCTTCTACAACATGTTGACAGGTTTTAGTGCAAGTTAGGTCATTGTAAACTTGAGATAGCCAAAATTTTCGACGTGTAGAATGTGGGAGGTTGGTCAGGGGTGCATGGGATAGTCGAGCCTTGTGGCAGCCAAAACATGGATGAAGGTTTCAGGAGCAAATGAGCCAAGATGCAGCATTGTTGCAGGATATTACAGGGGTAGATAGAAATAGGCAGCCTTATTGGCATGGTGGATGTACAGTTTGATGCATGCTTCAGAGTCAATTACAAATACCAACGATACAAGTAGTCTGGTTTCACCTCAAACTGTTGTCAGGGAGAGGGATGGAAAGACCAGCTAGGGAGAAGACTTTGTGGTGGGAGTAATCAGGTTTTGTTGCATCTGCAAACTTTGAAATTGCGCCTGTCTATCAAGGCAAGTGGATTCATACATTTGGAAAGGAGCATTGGCTCCAGTACAAACCCTGGTGGTGGGGGGGGAAAATCAATCCAACCATGCACTGTCATTCTATGCTTTCCATGCCTTAGCCAATTTCATACCCGTATTACCACCACCCGTTAATCATATGAGCTTCAAATATGCAGTGACTTCTCAAAAGCCTCAAAGTCAGTCAGTGAATACATCAGCAACTGTTTCCCTCTCAATCAAGTTGACCAGACACAGTTCACCCTCAGTCAATTCCTGATGGCTGGCATTTATTAACTCAGAAATTTCCAAATGACAATAAACTGTGTCTAGAATTATAGTAAGGTATGGTTCCTCCCTGCTGGAAGTTATGCTGACCAATGGATAGGTTTTTTTTTTACTTCCCTTTGTTGAACGGCCATGTAACGCTTGCTGCTTCCAATCCTCTGGTATTTCTCCCCACGCTCGTGATGATGGGAAGATTACGGTCAGAGACTTTAGTTTCCATCTTGACTTCTTTTGGTGGCCTGGAAGCACTGTATCATTTCTACACTGGAAGCTGCTCTTTGACCATTTTAACCTCTCAAATTTCACAAAGACCTCCTTCCTTCACAGCGTTCACATCTTTAACAAAGCCAGATGCAAAGTATTGATTATTTCATGTCATCTGCCTCTACAAGGATTTTTAAAATCAGCCTTATGTACCCTCTGATTACATTTCTCTCTATATATTTATAGAGAGCATTATCATTAATAATGATGTTACCCGCTAATCTCTGTCACTCTTTTACCCGCATTTCCTATTTTGATTTTCCTCTGCACTCCTCTGTTTAAATTTGTGACTATAAACCTTATTTTTACTAAATCTCTCTTTATCATTTGCAGTATTGCCAAACTGGGAAGAGCAGGGAAACCACAGCAAAGTGCCCCAAAAGGCAGTAGAGGGAATCCCTAGAGGCTGCAATTCAATATTAACTACATGGAAAATGAACCCAATAGAGTGCAAACCTGTTGAGCTAAATGTGTAAACACACAGCAGAATGGCAGGAGAGATTTGATATGGGATAAATCAGAAATTTACATGGCTGAAGGCTGTTATTTAGTCCCTGGGAGCGGTGCTGGCCAATAAGATGCTGGCCATCTAATCCCATTTCACAGTTCTTGACATGTAGCCCCTACAGGTCACAGCACATTTAAGCACTTAATATACGTGAGGAGGATTTCTGCCTCTTGACCATATCAAATGGAGTTCATTCTTCACCAGCCATTGGGTGAAACGGCCCCCTCCAACTCCAAAAGAATCCTTCCAGCAATTATTAATTACTTTAAAGAAGTGATGTACCCTGGTTATTGCCCCCTCTGCTGATGGAAATCAGTCCTTCCTATCCAAATGAACTTTTAGCTCATTTCTTTATTTTTCTACTTTTTAACTCAAGATTTTGTATACGAGTACCCTGTACCCAAGATGGCACAGCGAATGGTGATATTGTAAACTTTTCACTGTACTCCTTTATCCCTGTATGTGAGAACACGTGACAATAAAACCTAATTCTAATAATCCTGGAAGTCTGCTTAACCTGCACATTACCCATCCGTGCATGAGCTCTAGGGTGAATCTGTTCCTTTAGAGGACTCAATATCCCGCGAGTTAGCATGCGCTCCCTTGCTGGTCTGCTCTCACACATTATCACCACAGTTGAATTGTTGAATGGATCCTGTACAGGTGGAGGTCATTTGGCCCACTCAGCGCATGACAGCTCTCGGCATGAACAATTTATCTGGTCTCACTACCCTGCCATTTTCCCTGCAGTTCGACAAT
Organism: Rhincodon typus; assembly: GCF_021869965.1. NCBI lineage: Eukaryota > Metazoa > Chordata > Chondrichthyes > Orectolobiformes > Rhincodontidae > Rhincodon > Rhincodon typus. The sequence goes on from NC_063341.1 coordinate 1,435,045, forward strand.
TCCAATCCAACGCTCCTGAATAGTTCCCTTTTCAAAGCCACGATATAGACTCTGTCTTGATTACTTTCAGGCAGCCCATTCCAGATCCCTGCCAGTCTCTGCTTAAAAATGTTTCTTCTTGCATCTTCTCAAATCCTTAAATGGTGCCGTCTTGTTCTGCACCTTTGCACCAAAGATGACTATTTCTCTCTCATAGATTCTGTCTGGATCCCCTAATGATTTGGAATTCCAGTTGCTACCTTTCTGCCAGTTCCTAGTATCTTCCTGCAGCCAACAGCGTTCTTCACTATCAACAACATAGTTACAATTCTTGTATCATCTTTCCAAATTCTTAATCTTGCCTTTTTTAAAAAATTCACTTCTGGGATGTGGGTGTCAGTGTCTGGGCTGGTATTTATTGCTCATCCTTAGTTGCCCTTGAGAAGGTGGGGGTGAGCTGCCTTCTTGAACCACTGCAGTCTATGTGCTGTATGTTGACCCACAATGCTCTAGGGGAGGGAATTCCAAGATTCTGACCCAGCAACAGTGAAGGAATGGCGATATATTTCCAAGTCAGGATGGTGAGTGGCTTGGAGGGGAACTTGCAGGGGGTAGTGTTCCCATGTATCTGCTCCTCTTGTCCTTCAAGACGGAAGTGGCCATCAGTTTGGAAGGTGCTGTCTGAGGATCTTTGGTGAATTTCTGCAGTGCTTCTTGTAGATAGTACACACTGCTGTGACTGTGCATCAGTGGTGGAGGGAGTGGATGTAAGTGGATGTAAGTGGATGTAAGTGGATGTAGTGCCAATCAAGCGGACTGCTTTGTTCTGGATCGTGTCAAGCTTCTCAAGTGTTGCTGGAGCTGCACCCATACAGGCAAGTGGGGAGTATTCCATCACACTGCTGACTTGTGCCTTGTAGATGATTGACAGGCTCTGGGGAGTCAAGAGAGGAATTACTCACTGTAGTATTCCCAGCCTCTGACCTGCTCTTGTACACATTGTTTATGTGGGGAGTCCTGTTATGTTTCTGGTTAATGGCAGCCCCAAGGATACTGATAGTAGGGAATTCAGTGATGGTAACACCATTGAATGTCCAGGGCCGGTGGTTAGATTGTCTCTTACTGGAGATGGTCATTTCCTGCCTTTTGGGTGGTGCAAACATTACTTGCCACTTGTCAGCCTGAGCCTAGATATGATCCAGATCTTGAATCAGAGATAGTAGGAACTGCAGATGCTGGAGAATCCGAGACAACAAAGTGCAGGGCTGGATGAACACAGCAGGCCAAGCAGCATCATAGGAGCAGAAAGGCTGACCTTTCGGGCCTAGACCCTTCATCAGAAAAAGATCCAGATCTTGTTGCATTTGAACATGGACTGCTTCAGTATCTGAGAAGTCAAGAATAGTGCTGAACATTGCGCAATCAGTGAATATCCCCAGTTCTGACTTTATGATAGAGTGATTTTCATTGATAAAGCAGCTGCAGATGGTTGGGTCTAGGACACTACCCTGAGGAACTCCTGCAGACATGTCCTGGAGCTGAGGTAACTGACCTATAGTAAACACAATCATCTTCCATTGTGCCAGGTATAATTCCAACTGGCAGAGAGTTTACCCCGATACCCACTGATTCCAGTTTTGCTCGGACTCCTTGATGCCACACTTGGTCAAACGCAGCCTCGATATCAAGGCATTAAGTCTAAGTTGCTGATACATTGCTGAAACAAGAGATAGGTTGCTGCGGCTTCTCATCTCATACTCATCAGGACAAATGAAAGAATGCCAACTTTGAAACTAACAAAAATTGATACTACAGGAGAAAAGCTGCTGATTGGTTGTCAAGTTGACTCCAATTGGCTGAAGTATTGGTTGCAGAGCTGCGAGTTCCCCAAACTTCCAGAGAATTCAAAAAAAGGCACAAGGCTGACAGCCATCCCTTGTTCACTGGTAGGACTGGACAGACTACATGGAGGAAAGATGTTTTCCCAAGTTGGGGAGTCTAGGATCATAGTCTCAGGATGCAGAGTATGCAATTTAGGACAGAGATGAGGTTGCTCAACCTGTGGAATTCTGTACAAGAGAAGGCTGTGGAGGCCAAGACATTGAATATATTCAAGAAAGAGGTTGATAATTTTTAGATATTAAAGAGAGAAAGCAGGAATATGGTGTTGAATAGAAGAGTAGTTTCAAAGGGCCTAATGGCCTATGCCTGCTTGTGGTTTCTATGATATTTACCACAAAAAGCACAGACCCACTATTGAACTCTATGGAACACCAATGGAGACAGCCTTCTGCTTGTTAAAACACCTGTCAACCATTCTGCCCTGCTTCCTAGGCCAGGTTAGATTTTTGACCTAGGCTGCTATTTGCCCTTGGATCCCATGGGATTTCATTTTCTTAGCTAGTATGCCACATGGAAAATTGTAAAATCTCACTAAAATTCATCTGGACTACATCAAATGTATAACCCTCGCCTTTGCTGTCTGTTGGCTTAAAAATAATCAAGTTAATCAAACCCAAAAATTTCTTTAATAAATTCAGGCTGATTAATCTGTTGCCTGTCTCAATGAAGATTTATCCTATTTCTCAGAATTTGCTCTAATAATTTGCTCACCACGGAGGTTAGGTTGTGCGGCTTACAATTATTTAGCCTCCAAATCTTTCTCTCTCTTAACAGCAGTACAATACCAGCAGTCCTCCGGTACCATACCTGTAGCCACAAAAATTGAGAAGTGGTGTGTAATTTATTGCATAAAAGGCAGGAAATCAAAAAAAATTCAGCAACTTCTAAAATCCATATTAGGCCATCCAATTCAGGATTACTCAGGTTTTCATTCCTGTGAGCAAACTGGGGAGGAAATGGAAGGTGTTTAAAAAGAAATTATTGGAATACTGTTTACTAGTGCTACAAATATCAGCCATGCAACAAAATGCTAGGTGACTGAAATCAAAGAAACATCCAATATGAGAAGGGGCTATTCATGATTAAACTGCCATGGGAAGTGATGTTTCACAAGTAAGGACATGACGGGAAACCAACACTGGGAGAGAGAGTTTGGTTAGCAGCAGATAGTCGTACACAGGATTATATTTGTGAATAGAATATCCTTTATACTGCACAGAGAGGCCATTTGGCCTATAGAGTCTGTGCTGGTAATTCTGCTCCACAAGTGTACATGACTATCTTTCTTTATCTAAATCTATCACACTTCTCTACTTCCTTCTCCCTCCCTTATTTAGTCTGCCCTTCAATGAATCTGTACCATTTGTTTCAACCACACTCTGCTTCTAGGTTTCCTCAGGAAATGATAATGGACACAATCATGAGATGGTGATATAGGAGTGACATCAATAGTCACATTTCAGAGATGATGAAGAAAGGATGGAAATAACTTATACTAGAGAGATGTATTACATGTATTAGTTCTGAGGAAGGGTCACCAGACCCGAAACGTTAACTCTGTTTTTTCCTTCACAGATACTGCCAGAGCTGCTGGGATTTTCCAGCAACTTTGTTTTTGTTCCTGATTTTCAGCATCTGTAGTTCTTTCATTTTTTATTTAGATGTATTACAGACATAGATCTGTGGTGACCAACATCAATCACGATTGACTGGTTGATTGCTTGCAGTGAGTGTGCACATTTGCTGGGCAAGGAAATGTCTAAATCTTCAATTAGTGCAAACCTAATTTAGATTGTAAGTTGCTTAAAAAGAAATTAACATTTCCTGAAGTTGGACGCTTTTGAGCAGGCTTATTTATTCATTGGAACAGTAGCCTAATTAAGAACCAGCTGAAATTGGAACCGAGAGCTAGGCCCTTTACTCTGGAACATATACAAATGACAAATCCAGCATGACTGATGGCAGTGCTACTGAGTGTCAAAGAGAGATTGTTAGATCATCTCTTATTGGAGATGGTCATTGCCTGGCATTTGTGTGGTGCAAATGTTACTTGCAACTTTTCAGCCCAAGCCTGGATATCGTTCAGGTATTGATGCACTTGGACATGGACTGCTTCAGAATCTTAGATGTCGCATATGGTGCTGAACATGGTGTCTGCCACTTACTTAGCCACTCTGCTAACATCCCTGCATCTTCCTGAAGTGTATGTTGCTCATTCTACTATAGTGTGCAGTTCTGGGCTCCCCCAAAATCGAATCAAATCATAATCTGAAAAGGGACAGTTCTGCTAGCACGAGTTCAGAGGCGATTCACTCAACCAATTCCTCAGATGACGGTGTTATTTTACAAAGGCTAAGCATGTTGGGCCTTTATCCAGTAGAGTATGAAGAGTGAAAGATCATCCTACTGAAACATGCAAGATCCTGAGGGGACTCAAGACAGTGCACGTGGAAAGGATGTTTCCTCTTCGAGAGGAAGTTAGAACTCAGGGACTGAGTTTAAAAATAAAAGGGTCTGCCATTTAAGGAAGATGAGGATTTGTTCTGACATGGTCATTAGCCTGTGGAATTCTCTTCCTCAGACAGTGGATGTGGAAAATATTTCAGGCCAAGGTTGAAGATTTTTGACAGACGAGAGAGTCAAAGGTTGTGGGGGCACAAGCAAACAAATGGGCATTAAAGCCATAATCATGTCAGCCAAGATCTTACTGAATGGCAGAGCTGGTGTGAAGGGCCAAGTGGCCTAATCCTATATCTGTACCCTCCTGATGCGTTTGATCTTTGCTCACTTGGCTCTTGTGTATCTTCCTAAAACTGTCACATTTGCCAACCCCTCACTTCCCTATTTATGTTATCCGCAAAGTTGAAGACTGCTGCTTACACCCTTGATTAAACCAACTATTTTTACTGAGAATAAACCTGGGTACAGCACTGTCCTCAGGTGTGTCCTGACCTCAACTGCAGCCTTTCACTCCAAACTATTTCCTGTCCATCAAATAACCTGCCATCCATGCTGCTACAATAGGGATGAAGGATACCTCACTAAACACGGTCTGAAAATCCACCTATTGAATTCCATTTATGAACCAAAATAGATTACTTCTTCAAAACAGCATTAAATTGTCCTTCAAAATGCATGCTGGCCATCATCTATTAACCCATGTATCTCTGAATACGCATTAATTTAATCCTGAATTATTGATTCAAATTGTACACTGTACAAGTTAGTGAGCCAGTACATGTTTTTGAGGACATGATGTTCCATCAGCTACTCTCCAGTCCAGTGTCACAATTGAGGCAGTCAGAAATGCTGAAAAAAAAATATGGCCTGAGACTGTACCTCCTTTGAACAGCTCAGCATACCTGCCACGAGACCCTAATAACTCATCTACCTAGAGCTCTTCTGACAGGTGTAAGGCAGAAAATACAATTGAGAACCAACAGAAATATAAAAGATTTGGACGGGGGTGCAAAATCAAATGAGAGGCAAAGAGGAATTACGAAAAAAGGACTAGCAGCTAAGACGAAAAGAGATCCCAAAGTCTTCTTTAGGCACACAAACAGTAACAGTGTGGTTAAAGGAAGGTAAAACTGGTCAGACACAGAGAAAGGGATTTATACATGTAGGCAGGGGCATGACTGATGTGTTAAATTAATATTTTGTTTGGAAGAACCTTGAAAGCCAAGGGCGGAGCAATGCAAAAGGAGATTTGGGAACAGAGGGATCTGTGCGTATATGTGCACAGATCACTGAAAGTGGCAAGATAGGTGGAGACAGTAGTTAATAAATCTTAGTATCCTCAACGTTATTAATAGGGGCATAAAGAACATGAGCAAGGATACTGAACTTGTACAAGAGTCATAAAGTCATACAGCATGGAAACAGACCCTTAGGTCCAACTCATCCATGCCAATCAAATTTCCAAACTAAACCAGTCCCGCTTGCCTGCGTTTGGTCCATATCCCTCTAAACCTCTCCTATTCATGCATCTGTTCAAATGTTTTTTAAATGTTGTAACTATACCTGCATCTACCACTTTCTCAGATAGTTCATTCCACATACAAATTACCCTCTGTGTGAAAAAGCTGCCCCTCGGGTCCCTTTTAAATCTTTCTCTTCTCACCTTTAAAAAAAAAGTCCTCTGGTTTTGAACTCCTCTACCCAAAGAAAAATACCTTTGCCATTCACCTTATCTCTGCCCCTTGTGATTTTATAAACGTCTACAGGTCACCCCTCAGCCTCCTACCCTCCAAGGAAAAAAGTCTCAGCCTGTCCTTGTAACTCAAGCTCTCCAGTCCCAGTAACATCCTCATACATCTTTTCTGAACCCTTTCTAATTTAATATCCTTCCTACAGCAGGGCAACCAAAACAGTACAGTAGTCCAGAAGAGACCTCACCGATGTCCTGTACAACCTCAACATGATGTCCCAACTCCTATACTCAATGCTCTGACCAATAAAGACAAATGTGCTAAATGCCTTCTTAACCACCATGTCTACATGCGACGCAATGTCAAATAACTAACTATGTACCTGAACCCCTAGGTCGCTCTATTTGACAACACTACCCAGGACCCTATCATCAACTGCGCTTGTTTGTTTTACCAAATGTAATACCTCACATTTATCTAAATTAAATTCCATCTGCCACCCCTCAGCCCATTGGCCCAATTGATCCAGATCCCTTTGTAATCTTCTTCACTGTCCACCAATTTTGGTGTCATCTGCAAACTTACTAACCACTCCTCCTAAATTCTCATCCAAATAGTTTGTAAAAAGACAAAGAAGAGTGGACCCAGCACCGATCGCTGTAGAATACTACTGGTTACAGACCTCCAGTTGGAAAAACAATTCTCTACCACCACCTTTAGTTGCCTACCGTCAAGCCAATTTTGTATCCAATTAGCAAGCTTTCCCTGAATCCCATGTGATTTAACCAGTCTACCATGCAGACCTTTGTCAACAGCTTTACTAAAGTCCACGTAGACGTCTACCGCTCTGCTCTCATCTATCTTTTTGGTCACATCCTCAAAAAAATCATTTAAGTTTGTCGGCAACGATTTCCCGCATACAAAGCCATGTTGACCATCCCTAATCAGTCCTCGCCTCTCCAACAACTTACCCATCACTGATGTTAGACTGAGATAGCAGGAACTGCAGATGCTGGAGAATCTGAGATAACAAGGTGTAGAGCTGGATGAACACAGCAGGCCAAGCAGCATCAGAGGAGCAGGAAGGCTGACGTTTCGGGCCTAGACCATTCTTCAGAAATGGGGGAGGGGGAGGGGAAGGGGGTTCTGAAATAAATAGGGAGAGAGGGGGAGGCGGATAGAAGATGGATAGAGAAGATAGGTGGAGAGGAGACAGACAGGTCAAAGAGGCGGGGATGGAGCCAGTAGAGGTGAGTGTAGGTAGGGAGGTAGGGAGGACGGACAGGTCAAGGGGGCCGGGTGAGGTTTTCAGAAATGGGGGAGGGGAAGGCGGTTCTCCATCTCTGGCAACCACCTAGAAACCGATATCCATTTCAAGCCCACCGACTCCCACAGCTACCTAGAATACACCTCCTCCCACCCATCTTCCTGCAAAAATGCCATCCGCTATTCCCAATTCCTTCACCTCCGCCGCATCTGCTCCCAGGATGAGGCATTCCACTCCCGAACATCTCAGATGTCCTCATTTTTCAAGGACCGCAACTCCACCCCCGTCAGTGGTCGAGAACGCCCTTGACCGTGTCTCCCGCTTTTCCCGCAACTCATCCCTCACACCCCCTCCCCACAATAACAACCAAAACAGAATCCCCCTCGTCCTCACGTACTACCCCACCAAGCTCCGGATCCAACGCATCATCCTCTGACACTTCCACCATCTGCAATCCGACCCCACCACCAAAGACATTTTTGCCTCCCCACCCTTATCTGCTTTCCGGAGGGACCACTCTCTCCAGGACTCCCTTGTCTGCTCCACACTCCCCTCCAGCCCCACCACACCCAGCACTTTTCCCTGCAACCGCAGGAAGTGCTATACCTGCCCCTACACCTCCCCCCTCACCCCCATCCCAGGCCCCAAGAAGACTTTCTACATCAAGCAGATGTTCATCTGCACATCTGCCAATGTGGTATACTGCATCCACTGTTCCCGCTGTGGCCTCCTCTACATCGGGGAAACCAAGCGGAGGCTTGGGGACCACTTTGTAGAACACCTACGCTCGGTTCGCACTAAACAACTGCACCTCCCAGTCGCGAACCATTTCAATTCCCCCTCCCAGTCCTCAGACGACATGTCCATCCTGGGCCTCCTGCAGTGCCACAATGATGCTACCCGACGGTTGCAGGAACAGTAACTCATACTCCGCTTGGGAACCCTGCAGCCCAATGGTATCAATGTGGACTTCACAAGCTTCAAAATCTCCCCTCCCCCTACCGCATCCCAAAACCAGCCCAGCTCGTCCCCGCCTCCTTAACCTGTCCTTCCTCCCACCTATCCCCTCTTCCCACCCCAAGCCCCACCCCCATCTCCTACCTACTAACCCCATCCCGCCTCCTTGACCTGCCGTCCTCCCTGGACTGACCTATCCCCTCCCTACCTCCCCACCTACACTCACCTTTACTGGCTCCATCCCTGCCTCTTTGACCTGTCTGTCTCCTCTCCACCTATCTTCTCCTCTATCCATCTTCTATCCGCCTCCTCCTCTCTCCCTACTTATTTCAGAAACCCCTTCTCCTCCCCCATTTCTGAAGAAGGGTCTAGGCCCGAAACGGCAGCCTTCCTGCTCCTCTGATGCTGCTTGGCCTGTTGTGTTCATCCAGCTCTACACCTTGTTATCACTGAAGGTAGACTCACCACATGACAGTGAACAGCTCTATCGCTTCTCCTTATAGCCTTAAATAAAGGCACATTAGCCACCATCCAGTCCTTCGATACCTCACTGGTATCTGTAGATGATACAAATATCTCTGCTAGGGGCCCTGCAATTTCTTCCCTAGCTTCCCACTTGCTAGACGTCAGCTGGAGTAGTGTACAGTTGATTGTGCCGCATTATAGGAAGGATGTGAATGTACTGGACGGTGTGCAGAGTGATTTACAAGCATGTTTCCAGTAATAAGGAACTTCAGTGATGCGGATAGTTTGAAGTTGGGACTGTTCACCTCGGAGAGGAGGTGGCTGAGGGGAGATTTGATAGAGATTTTCAAAATCATGAGCAGGCTGGACAGAGTCAATAGGGAGAAACTGTTTCAGCTAGTAAAAGAGAAAAAGAACAAGAGGGTGTAGATTTAAAGTGATGTGCATGAAACCTTTTACACACAGTTAAAGGGAGGGAATGCACTGCCTAGAAATGTGGAGCAGGTAGGTTCAATTGAGGCATTCAAGATGGGCTCTGGATGGTTACTTGGATAGAAATAGTGTGCAGGGCTATGGGGAAAAGGCAGGTAACTGGCACTGGGTAACAGGACTGGTGCAGGGAAAATGGGCTGAATGGCCTTCTCCAGGCCATAATAATGCTGAGGATCAGAGTTCTGAGTTTGCTCACAATCACTTCCATTTCAAATAAATGTGAAATATTCATCTTCCTCAATTAGATTTTGTTTCACTGCAGAGAATCCCGTCTTTCCTCTTGAACTGCACTTCATATTGCATGATGCTTTATTCTTTCATTACCTGCCAGCTTTCATTCAAGTCATCTTCAATTCCATCTGATTCCTCTGATGCTGCTTAGCCTGCTGTGTTCATCCAGCTCTACACCTTGTTATCTTCAATTCCATCTAACTCCCTTTACCACATCACAATGACTCTCTCTAAATTCTTCATGATTTTCCGTGTTGTTAGCTTTAACTCATCTTGCACTTTTTAAATTAGTTTAGTATGAAACCCATCTCACTCTATTATTTGCACTCATTAACAGCACATTTGATTTGTCTTCAGCCATTTGAAATTTGAAGATTTCTTATTTTACTTTGCTTGCTAATGTTCCCCGAGTCTTTAGTATCCACCTCTATTCATACAATAAAAAAAGTGTTTTGCTCTAACTGCTCTCCAGCTGTCATAATTTAAAGTTATCCTCTCTTTTCCTATATTAAGCAATGCTTCAAAGGAGAGAGCATGTGTGGTAGGGTGAGAAAGCGAGCAGGAGAGTGCAACAGCAAGGGGAAGAAACGAACAGAGGAGAATAATGACATCAATGCCTGTTTGCTGCCAAATTCTCAATTCACAGATCTAAAATCAGAAGAATAATCTCAAAGAAAGGTGGCAACATAAGGCAGAGTTACATGTAGTCTTCAAAGGTTTTATGGAGGGTTATAAAGGAGGGAATGATAGTGATGATATAGAGGACAGGATTCACAGAACATGGGATGCAGTGGCTGAAGAAGTGGCCTGCAATTATTGGGCAATGCTGTCAAGGCCAGAGTCAAATAAACAGAGAGAGTCTGGTGAGTGCAGGAAGAAGGGAGACGAGGAAAGAATTTAAACACAAAGACGAGAAATCTACATGAGAAGCCCGAATCAGTGCAGGTGGAATTTGGTGCAATGTAAGATAGGAACAGCAGACATATAGACAAGTTAATGTTTATGAAGGAGAGGGGGTGGGACACTAACAGGACAGCACTGGGACAGCAGAGAGTGGAGACATAAGAACAGAGAAAGGTTTCAGCTGCAGATATGCCGACGTCACTCTTGCTAGGATTTGATTGGCAGGAGTGTGGAATCAGGTGAGGGTTGTTCCTGCGAGGCTGAAGACAATGGAAAAGCTGTTGCAAGGATGATGTGGCTGACCGTGACAAGTGTTGAAAGCTCAAGGAACAGGTGGTCAAATGCGTGATGGTTGCAGTCACAGAGTACTGTGGCAGAGACAGAAGTCAGACTTGGGTGATTCAAACATTGAGTTCCAAGATGCTGTGGCATCTGGCTGTGTGCAGGTTGGCTACCACATTTCCTACAGCTGCAGCAATGATTTTGTGTTTCAAAAATACCTCTGGCTCTTAAGCATTTTGGAAGTCCTGAGGCAGTGACTGATGCTATTGAAATGTAATTTTTTTAATTGATGGAATATGGGCTGAGCAAGGTGGTTAAATTGTGCCCAATCATTGCTGTAGTTGTGGTATCCTATATGGATTGGGTGAGCAGGGAGATTAGGTCTTTGAGAAAGGTGGGTGACAACAACTATTTCACGAGGTAATCAAACATGAGTGCAGAAGAAGCAACAATGTCCACCAAGAAGGGGCCCAGAAGGGAAGCTGGGTAATTTAAGGTTTATTGAGAGTAGGGTTTAAGAGAACAAGAGTTGGATCTCATAGAGAAGGCAAGATTTATGAATGGGACAAAGAGTTAACCTTTGGGGAGAACATATTCAGTGGGCAAGGGAAAGGATGGTTTGTGGTAGATGCAGCCAAGATGATGGCCTCAGCTTTAAAGTCCAGGAATTCATGCTACTTGCTTCAGTTGAGGGTGGATTGGAGAAACGGAAGTTGTTAAGGGTGGTTGGTTGGAGAAAAAAAAAGCTAAGGATTTTCTGTTCATACTAGGATGATCCCAAGTACTGAGCAGTTTTGGAAGATGACAGCAGGGTCAAATGATGCTAGTTTTGGTCCAACCAGATTATTGGACCATTGACTTCAGACTAGCTGGGGCCAATTATACTCAAGTCTGTGGTCCCAGAGTCTTGGTCTGATCTAATGTGAACTCTCAACAATTGTTCAGATAGGATACCACAACTACAGCAACGATTGGGCACAATTTAACCACCTTGCTCAGCCCATATTCCATCAATTAAAAAAATTACATTTCAATAGCATCAGTCACTGCCTCAGGACTTCCAAAATGCTTAAGAGCCAGAGGTATTTTTGAAACACAAAATCATTGCTGCAGCTGTAGGAAATGTGGTAGCCAACCTGCACACAGCCAGATGCCACAGCAGTGATAATGACGCGGAGGACATCCCCTACATCTCTTCAAAATGGTACCATAGGACACCACCTGAGCAGGCAGACGTGGCCATGGCTTTCATTGCACATTTCAAACGCTCAGTTGATGGATTGATGAGGGTGTCAAAAAAGAAGGATTTTTCTGAGGGGTGGGGGTGGGGGTGGGGGTGGGGTTGGGGGGTAGCAAGGCCACAATCAGATCAGCCAAGATTTTATTGAAAAGGTCAACGTGGCCCTAGGGGCCAAACGGACAATTACTGCTTCCCTTGACACGCAACTTCAGTGACATGCAATAAGACATTAATCCAGGAGCCTCCAGCTCAAGAGAGACTGTGCTGACAGGGCCCCACAATTAACACCTACCCCTCTCAGGAATCCCACTATAACTCCCCCTCCTGACCTGAAATCTCACAATTAACTCTTGATCTACTGACTTTGCAATCAAGGCTGAACTGTTCCCATCAGTTTCCCTTAGCACAGAGTCATTAGTGAGGAACTTGAAATCATGATTCACAAGCAGCAAGCTGCGCCCAGTCATTATCCAGATATGAATCAGTCAGTCGTTGCTGGGTGTTTCTGTGGTGCCTCCTCTGACAGATACATTAGCTTTACAGTCACCAATACCAATGTTGGGGCTCCCAAACTGCAGTTTTAGGAGATCAGAGAGCAAACTGTCTTGCTGCTGTTTAGTCAGCTCTCAGCTGTCATGAGTGAAAACCCAAATTTCTGGAGACAAACTGCTAAGGTCAGGGGGCTCTGGCTCTGCTGTCAGTACAACCGCGGGTTACCAGTGCAACCCATCCACATCTGGTAAAGAGCAAGTCCCCAGTTTCAGTGCCAGTGGCAGTGCCACACCCCACTCACAGGCATGATCAGCCTGTCCTTGCATGAGCAACTCCACAAACACCTTGCTAATTAATACAATGAATGAAAGCAAAGGCAGCTCCCAAGTGGCACAGGGTTGCTCCAATGGCACAAGACTAAAATGTTCGGCGTGCGCATTGTCAAAAATCCCTCGTAAGTACAATGTCACCAACTACACCTCAGGGAGTGCATGGGAAAACCAGGCAGCCCGACAACTGCAGCCCTTGCAAACATCAGCAGGGGACGTCAAGTGTACTGTTATACAAGCTGTGCCAGATTCGTTTTTACAAAAGCAGTCAGTCATCAATGTAACATAATGTATGCGAGGATGCAAGGATTTCAGCCTGCTTTTCAGTGCACTCAGCCTTAAGAGATCTGACTGCTTTCAATGCTCAGGGTCCACCCACAGGCAGCCATCAATAAGCTGAATGACTGTCAAGTGTCATTCATTCCAGGCTGCAGGCCTCTGCCTCCCATTAGCAAACCCCACAGCCCCAATCTCCCAGAGACCAAAGACTCACCGGCAACAGCCGAGGTACAAACAAGCGATGGCCCATCCCCAGCAGCTCGAGCAGCCGGCAGGCATACTCGTTCACCATCTTGTGGCCGTCATCCTGTGGTTCTTGGGTTTTGGAGCGGGGGTTCTGCACGGCTGAGAGGGAAGGGGCAGAACAGGGAAGCCCCTCTTCCGTCAGGAGGAAGCAGGACGGATCCAGCTTGCTGGTTCGGGCGTCAGAGTGAATGGAAAGAGACTTGGTGGGGGGTGGGGGCTGGTGTGGAGGCGTGAAGGGGTTAATTCGGCAGTCTTGCCCCTACCACTCAGTCAGCCGCAAATGCAGGCTTGCCGACATCGTGTCATCCGGTGAAAAGAAAATGACAGCACGTTGAGATACACGCCGAGGAGCTGAGGCAGAGCTGCTCCTGTTAATGTAGTCGGTGAGCTCATCGCCTCTGGCTGGAAACGTGATGACTGCTGCTCTCAGCGTTGCTGTGAATGTGTAATGAGGGAGTCAGTGAATGAGCATGCAAGCCCATGCCTCATGGGAACTGTCTGGAAATAGAGAGGGCTGTGCTGAGGCACCTCAGCTCTCAGCTGGTCCAATCCTTTTACATACTGACCACCCCCTGCAGACAGTTATCAATGCTATGCAGCTTCAGTTAAAGTCAGACTTGCTTTGTTCAGCTTTCCAGCCTCCCAATGCTCAGTGCGACTCCTTTATTCTCATTCCTTAAGTAAATGGAGTAATTTGACAGGTTCAGAACTAATTCCCTGCTTTGTGGCTGGTGTTTGAGGTATGTCACTATAATAGGGACTCTAGTTGTAAAGCCCATTTATTGACAATTATCTCTAAATGACATTTAAATTCTGTTAACTGCAACAAAAATTAATTGCTTAAATTGCAATGACCCTACTAGGTACTGGTACCCTTGAATTTTGTTTAATTTCATAGGATGGATTCAAGATGCTTTAAAAAAAAAGGACACTTTACCCAATATCAGGTTCTTCGTGTACACGAGCAGGATTTACCTCAAATCTCAGATGATGCCGAATGTCAGGACTGCTCTTATTCTTCCTTTACTGATGTGGCATTTCTGAAGTCTCAGAACCAAAAGATGGAGTAGGTATTTGGCTGATGTAACTATAGTACCAATAGAGGCCAGGGAGATCAGACAGCAGAGCCAGGAGATATAGAGTGAGTGTGACAGGTTAGAAAACCTAGTCAGGATTATTAGAGATTTTATATATTAGAAAGGTAACGTAGACCAACGTGGCTATCCAGCAGACTGAGGCCACCTGATTACGGTGTAGTAGCTATTAGTACCCTTTTCCCCCCCCACCAAGAAAAGCCAACCCAAAGCAAATTACAACATGCCTAAACAAGTAGGTACAGATACAGTAAGGGAAGTTTGTAATACTGCAAAGTGCACAATGGCACAGCCTGCACTACTGACTCTACATCAGGTGGGAATCAGTCTATAGCACACTAGCAATGTCAAATAACCTGCTATTGTAACAAGGCCAGTGTTCTGTTCTGAAGAAGCGTTCTATCGTTTCCATTTCAACGGATGAGGGTTAATGGCAGGATTGTCGGCAGTGTGGAGGAACAGAGGGAACTTGGGGTCCACGTCCATAGATCCCTCAAAGTTGCTACCCAAGTTGATAGGGTTGTAAACTAGGCATATGGTGTGTTGGCTTTCATTGGCAGGGGAATTGAGTTTAAGAACTGTGAGGTTATGCTGCAGCTCTATAAAACTCTGGTTAGACCACATTTGGAATATTGTGCTCAGTTCTGGTCACCTCATGATAGGAAAGATGTGGAAGCTTTAGAGAGGGTGCAGAGGAGATTTACCAGGATGCTGCCTGGACTGGAGAGCAGGTCTTATGAGGAAAGGTTGAGGGAGCTAGGGCTTTTTTCATTGGAGCAAAGAAGGATGAGGGGTGACTTGATAGAGGTTTATAAGATAATGAGAGGCATAGATAGAGTGGATAGTCAGAGACTTTTTCCCCAGGGCAGAAATGACTATTACAAGGGGGCATAATTTTAAGGTGATTGGAGGAAGGTATAGGGGAGATGTCAGAGGTAGGTTCTTCACACAGAGTGGTGGGCGTGTGGAATGCGCTGCCGGCAGTGGTAGGGGAATCAGATACATTAGAAATTTTTAAGTGACTCTTGGATAGGCACATGGAGGATAGTAAAATGTAGGGTATGCAGGGTATATTGATCTTAGTAGGATAATAGGTTGGCACAACATCGTGGGCCAAAGGACCTGTACTGTGCTGTACTGTTCTATGTTCTATGTTCTATGGATACTCCCTGATCTGCTGAGTTTCTCCAGCACTGTATTTGAACCAGGTCAACATGTCACTACAGGCTGAGGCCATAGGGTGGGGGGCGGGGGTGGTGGTGCGGGGGGTGGTGTGGGATAGCGCCGCGGCGGCAGCAGCAGTCAAATATCTCCCTGCCCCGAAAGCAGGCGCCCACACAGCATCAGGCAGAAATTCATAAAGCAGGGCACCAAGGCAGTTAAGTAACAATCAAGGATTAGGGCATCTTGAGTGGTGGGAATTTGTCCATCATGTGGTTGTGGACCGACTATAGCAAATAGCCTCCAGTTGTAACAGGGGCAGCGATCTGATGTTATTTTTTTGGAATGAAAAATTAACAAAACCTGTTTGGACACCAACAGGCAGGTGTGATTTGACCGCAGACCTTCAGGCCCAGAGGTAAGGACACCTTCACTGTCCCACATGAGTTTTTCCAATTTCTCAATATTTTGCCTTAAGTGTCTGCAGCAGCAAACATCAGGGCAAATGTTGAACTTGCAGTAAATATAATTGATTTAGTGGGGTAGGGATCAGAAAATGTTCCTCACCCTTCAAGGTGTATCTTTTCAGAAATATCTTGTAGGAATTTTGGGATGAGAATAGAATGGATTTGTTGCTTGGCCACGTTAACTGCTATACATTGACAATCACTTGAATGCTTTTACTTAACTTAGAAGGTACTTGCTTAACACAATCACTGAGCTTCGATACCCCAAACCACAATGCAGTTACAATCCATCAAGTCAGACCTTGGAAAGACAGCAGAACAATGGCTCTGTAAGAGCAGCATGAAAACCACCAACTTTTGGAACAACAGAAAAAAAACACTCGCTTTTGCTGGAAAACTGAAGATTTGGGAAAAGTATTTCCTTGTTTGAAAGATGTACTTGATTAGAGCTGTAAGACCATAAGAAACAGGAACAGGATTAGGCCACTCGGCCCCTCGAGCCTGCTCTGCTATTCAACAGGATCGTGGCTGATCCGACATTCCTCACGTTCACCCTTCCCGTCATTTCACCATAACCCATTTTGTTTATAATGCCAGAATCATAACAGCTCTTTTAAATATACTCATGCTATTACTGTAATCTCTTAATGTCAATGAGCACCACATTCTCACCAGTGGAAAGAAATTAATGCTTTGTTTTATTTTATAATCTGAGATTATAACTCTTGTTTTGATCTTAGCTACAAGTAGAAACACTTTTTCCTATATCCACCCATCAAGATTCTTTAGTGTTCTGACCATGTCCTTATTTAGTTCATCATAACGTCACCTGTTGTGTCTTTGAATGAAATACATCGGCAACAGACAAACCAGAGAAGTAAAGCATTTCAACTTGCAAGGATTAAATCCATATTCATTACGGTCACTAGCCAAATACAGTATATTGAACTTGTGCTGGCATTATTCTTCCAACCACCAAACCATATCGCCTTAACTGTCAGAACACTGTGCCATAATAGTCACACGGTGCCCAAATGCTTTTGGTTTTGGAAAGAGGAGGTGTAGTTATATCCTAAACTGTCCAAAATGGAGTTTTAGCCTAAAACAAATTGGACTTAAAGCAATGCAATCAAATGCTGGGAGAAACTCTTCACCAAACAAGTTCTCAGTTCTCAGTGACTCTCATATGGGATGTTGCTTTCCTGGTACCAGGATCAGGGATGTCTAGCAGCAGCTGCAAGGTATTCTGAAGGAGGGTGAATAGCCAGCAGTCATGGTACATGTTGGCACCAATGAGATGGGTTAAGAAAAAAAAAGAGATGAGCACCTATGACAGGAATTTAGACAGTTGAAGAATGAAGTGGAAGATAACTCTGGTTGGACTCTCCAGATTAGTTCAGTGCTACATGCTACACTAGGAATAAGAAGATAGGTCAGAAAAGCGCGTAGTTGAAATGATGGTTTGGGAGGGAGAGCTTTCGATTTTTGGATCATCAAGGCAGTTGCTGGGGTAGGTGGGACCTGTACAAGCTGGACAGGTTTCCCCTCCTTGCTGGGAGGTTTGTTCCTCAGTGCTCCCAACGGCAGGAGCAAAGGGACCTTGGTGTACAAGTCCATCGATCCCTGAAGGTGTCAGCACAGCTAGACAGGGAGATGAAGGAGGCATACGGGATCCTTGCCTTATTAGCTGGGTATGGAATATCAGAGCAAGGAAGTCTTGTTACAACTTTATAAAACATCGGTTGTGCCTCAGATGGAATAGTGTGTGCAGTTCTAGTCACCACACTACTGGAAGGATGTGATTGCACTGGAGAGGGTGCAGAGGAGATTAACTAGGATGTTGCCTGGATGAAAGTCTCAGGAGAGACTGGACAGGCTGGGTTTGTTTCCCTTGGAGCAGAGGAGGATCTGATTGGGGTGAACAAAATTATGAGGGGCATCGACAGAAAGTGAATCTCGTCTCCATCAAAGATGTGTCTTAAGACCAGAGGGCACAAATTTAAGGTAAGGAGCCCCAGTCCTGACGAAGGGTTTTGGTCCAAAACATTGACTGCCCTGCTCCTCGGATGCTGTCTGATCTGCAGTGCTTTTCCAGCTCTGCATTTATTGACTCCAGCTTCCAGCAACTGCAGTCCTTCCTGTCTCTAAGGTAAGGAGCAGTTGTTTACAGGAGATCTGAAAAAGTATTTTTTCACTCAGAGGGTGGTAGAAACGTGGAACATGCTGCTTGAGAGAGGGTGGTGGTGGCAGGTACTCACACAAAATTTAAGAAGCATCTGATGAGTACTTAAAATGTCAAGGCACAGTTGGCTATGGACAAAATGCAGGTAAATGGGATTAGTACAGTTTGGTGTATGCTTTTTAGCACAGACATGGTGGACTGAAGGGCCTGTCTCTATACCGCATGACTCTATGACGCTTAATTCAGATCAACTTTCAGGCATATGTCCATGCAGCATCTTCAATAATGTGTCCATAAAAGCTTATAGAATAAACTAATACATCAGGAAACATGGACCACTTAGGTAACACATGAAACATCACAAGGTAACCTTGGATTTACTTGGAAATAATTTGAAACTGACTTGGAGATGCATTGGCGAAAAACCTTACCCAAAACCTTGATTCAAGGACAGTCACAGGGACCTGACATTTATCAGGCAGGATTGGCAGAAGGTGGGGGAAAGAAGGAAGTCTGAGGGAGTAGCAGGTTCATGTACCCTCTGTATTTGTTGTAGTTAGTTTGGCTCATGCTTGAAAATTCACCTGACATTCATATACTTTATTTTTTTAATTTCATCACATTCCTACCTCGACATCCATGGAGCCCTGGATTTGGCTCCTCTACCCTTCATCTTTGTTGGAATCTACCTGGCTTCTAATTGTCTTTGAGGGAGTAGCCGGCACTTTGTGGCCTTGCCTTGGGTCGGCAAGAACCTCTATCTGGTAACTGCAGTCATGTGTAGAGTAGCCACACAAAAAAACTGTATGCTTGTCAGAGACAAATAGGAAATTCCTTTAGTTTAGGTGATGTGCAGCCTCTGGGGCTACTGTGGGTAACATTCTGTACGGACTGTCTGCATATCCACAGCTGCACATTCTTTGAAGTCATTCTAGGCATTAAATGACTTGTTCCTTAATTTGTTCTACGTGCAGAGTTAAGCATTTATACATCCAACTTTAAATTGGGAGGGGGTGGGAATATATGAAACTAAAATGTTTCCCAAATCGCTTGGTTCTTCCTGGATGATCTGGGGAGAATTGCGAGTTTGAGGATTACCTAATTAAGTGTTGATAAATTAATGCTGGTTCCAGCTGGGATAAACGTAGGACTGGAATACACACTGCAGCACAGGAACACGCCCTTCAACCCAAAATATCTGTGCCATCCACAATGCCATTCTAAACTAACCCCATCTGCCTGCATGTGGTCTGTATTACTCTATTCCCTGCCTGTTCACACGTCTACGTAAAACACTGTCTGGAACACAATCAGGCATCATTCATCCTTAAAGCTGGATAAACATGTGACAACTCCTTTGTGAAGGAGTGAATTAAAGATTTGTTTGCGTTCTTAGCACATGCTCTCATTACACCAAAACCAAGCTTTTTTGTGATAACCTTGAATGTCCCCACTGATCCAACACTACTTTCCTGCACACCACACTCCCTTTAATATCCCACCCAGTCTAATCCTTCTCTCCTGCAGACCATGTTCCCTGTAATGTCCCATCCAGTCTAATCCCTCTCTCCTGCACAGAGTGGCATAGTGGCCATGTCACTAAACTTGTAATCCAGAACCCAGTCTAATTTTTGAATGGGTTTGAATCCTACCATGGCAGATGGTGAGCTTCGAATTAAAAGTCTATTGAATATTATGTAACCACTAACAATTATAAAAACCCATCTGGTTCACAGATGGCCTTTAGGAAAGGAACACTGCCATCCTTACCTGGTCTGGCGCACATGCGACTCCAGACCAATAGCAATACAGTCAACTCTTTGCTGCCATCCAGGTAATTAGGGGTGGGCAATAAATCTGACCCAGCTGACTACACTTACATCCCATTAAAATTTTAAAAATCCACCCACTTTAATCAGATTCACTTGCTCATTTTCTACACTCCATAATATTTGACCAAACATATGCCTCTCTCCTGCTCATTCCATGCTATTTAACTTTGCATCGCCTCTAATCCCTTTCCTGCTTACACTTTAATTTCCCATCTAGTCCACTATCACTCTTCTGCCCCCTCAATCCTTTAGAATCTGTTTAATACCATATTCCTGCTCATTCTTGAAGCCCTCTAATATCCATCTGTTTAACCTCAATTTGATATCCTTTAATAAACTCCATTTAGTCTAATTCCATTTACCTTATCCCATTCCCTTCAATATCCAACCAGTCTAATCCCATGCTGATGCTCGCTCCCCATTCTGTTTAAATATCCCATCTGGTCGACTCACACTCTTGTAGTCTCTCCTCATTCCCTTTAATGTCCCACTTAAATCCAGAATTCTGTCCTTACTCTACTGTCCTGACTGGTTGTATCTATTCATATCATATCACTCCCCATACTGCGTGTTATCCCAGTCAGTGCAGCCCACGCCCTGATTCTCTCCACAATCATTTTAATATTTTATTCAGTGTAATACCACCCTCCTGCGCTCCCCTACACTGTTTCATATCCCAGCCAGCTTTATTCCATCTTTTTGTTCATTCTCCATGCTGTTCAAAGTCCTACCCAGTGGGATAATCGTACTCTCCTAATCACTTGTCATAATCTAATATCCCAGTCTAAAGCTATCCCCCTGTTCACTAACCACTATGCAAGAAAGGAGGGACAGAGCAAAGTGTGGTGTATATGTCAGCTATCCTGACCTCAATTCCAAAGGGAATGCTCAAATCTGTTAAAAAGTAACATGGTAACAGAACATATGAGAAATATAGACCTGAGATCTGACTTTGGTGATGGACAAGTTGCTGGAGGCGATTCTGAAAGATAGGATTTATTTGCATTTGGACAGACAAGGAATCATTAGGGATAATCAGCATGGTTTTATGCAAGGGAAATCATGTCTTGCAAACCTGATTGAGTTTTTTGAAGAAGTAACCAAAAAGATTGATGAGGGCAGAGCAGTAGACATTGTTTACTTGGACTTCAGTTTGGCCTTTGACAAGGTTCCACATCATAGACTAATTAGTAAAGTTAGATCACATGGGGTTCAGAGTGAGCTTGCCAATTGGATACAAAATTGGCTTAACAGCAGGAGACAGAGAATGATGGTGAAGGGTTATTTTTTGGACTGGAGGCCTGTGACCAGCAGTGCTCCACAGGGATCACTGCTGGGCCCCATTCGTTTGTCATTTATATAAATGATTTAATGAGGATATAGAAGGCATGGATGATATCTAAGTCTGCAGATGACACCAAAATTGGTGGTATAATGGACAGTGAAGAAGGTTATCTAAAATTACAGAGAAACCTTGATCAACTGGGCCAATGGGCTGAGGAGTGCCAGATGGAATTTAGTTCAGATAAATATGAGGCGTTGCATTTTGTTAAATCAAACAAGGACAAGACCTGTACAGGTCTGTATAGGCCCTTTGGTAGTGTTGTAGAACAAAGAGATCTATGGGTTCAGGGACATAATTTTTTTGACGTTTACGTCACATGTAGACAGGATGGTTAAGGCGGCATTCAGCGCGCCTGTCTTCATTGCTCAGACCTTTGAGTAAAGGAGTTAGAGTGTCACGCTGAGACTGTACAGGACATTGGTGAGGACTCTTCCGGATTATTGTGCCCATTTCTGGTCACCCTGCTATAGAAAGGATATTATCAAGCTGGAGAGGGTTCAGAAAAAATTTACCAGAATGTTGCCAGGAATGGAGACTTTGAGTTATAGTGAGAGTCTGGATAGGCCTGGACTTTGTTTACTGGAGCATTCACTGGTTGAAGGGTGACCTTATTGAGGTTTTTAAGAGTCATGAGGGGTATAGGCAAGGTGCATGGCAGATGTCTTTTCCCCAGAGTGGGGAATTTCAAGACTAGGGAGCATATTTTTAAGGTGAGAGGAGAAAGATTTAAAAAGGACTTGAGGGGAAACTTTTTTTAAAATAAAGAGTAGGTTTGTGTGGAATGAACCTCCAGAGGAAGTGGTAGATGTAGGTACAGTCACAACATTTAAAAAGACATTTGGATAAGTTCATGAATTAGAAAGGTTTAGAGGGATATGGGTCAAGCACAGGCTGGTGGGACCAGTTCAGTTTTGGATTATGGTCAGCATGGATTGGTTGGATCGAAATGTCTCTTTCTGTGCTGTATGATTCTGTATATAGAATACCATTAGACAGAGTCACTGGTTTATGAAAGGGTAAAACATACAGCCTCAAAACTCATTTGTGGAGTAATTAGTAGGGTAGATAAAAAGGAACCAACAACTCATGTTGCAGCTGTACAAAACTCTGGTGCGGCTGCACTTGGAGTATTGCGTACAGTTCTGGTCGCCGCATTACAGGAAGGATGTGGAAGCATTGGAAAGGATGCAGAGGAGATTTACCAGGATGTTGCCTGGTATGGAGGGAAGGTCTTATGAGGAAAGGCTGAGGGACTTGAGGCTGTTTTCGTTAGAGAGAAGGTGGTTAAGAGGTGACTTAATAGAGAAATACAAGATGATCAGAGGATTAGATAGAGTGGACAGTGAGAGCCTTTTTCCTGGGATGGTGATGGCTAGCACGAGGGGACATAGCTTTAAATTGAGGGGTGATAGATATAGGACAGATGTCAGAGGTAGGTTCTTTACTCAGAGAGTAGTAAGGGAGTGGAATGCCCTGCCTGCAACAGTAGTAGACTCGCCAACTTTAAGGGCATTTAAATGGTCATTGGATAAACATATGGATGATAATGGAATAGTGTACGTTAGATGGGCTTCAGATTGGTTTCACAGGTCGGCGCAACATCGAGGGCCGAAGGGCCTGTACTGCGCTGTAATGTTCTATGTTCTATGTAATGTTTATTTGGGTTTTCAAAAAGTATTTGCTAAGAGACCTCACAAGAGTTACTACAAAATGTGAGCTTCAGATCATTAGGATTTAAAGTAGAAAATTTATTGCATTAAGTCTACTTTTCTGTCTTACCTTCAGTAGAGCCAGTGCCACATTGAAAATAATGCTGAGGCCCTGAGAAAACAAAGAGGAAATTGTGTTAGTCCTCAATCGTACTAGATTTAATAAATACTACAGACAGTTCCAGCACTTGGCTGACTATGTATGAAAAAGTAGTCAAGGACCCACTTCTTCCATTGTCTTTATTCTTTTAGCATCCAGAACTGTGGTCCCTTCTGGAGATCGAGATCTCCACACCTCCAATGCAAAATTTAACCTTGCATTCGTAACATTTCAGTGACCTTGCCTCCTTCACCTATTCACAATGTTGGACGATGATTTTTGGGTTCCCTTTAAATGTTGACCGACGATCTATCATGTCCTTGGCAGTTCTTTTTTCACCTTCACTCACCGTCTCTATTTGTTGTAGTTAGTTTGCTTCATGCTTGAAGAATTCACCTGACATGCACCATATATTGTTTCTATTTCATCACAGAGTAATACAGCATGGAAAAAGGCCCTTCAGCCCAAACTGGTCCATGTTGACCACGATGGCCACTCCGCTAGTTCCAATTGCCTGCATTTGGTCCATACCCCTCTAAACCCTTCCCATCCATGTACCTATCCAAATGTTTTTTAAATGTTGCTTTTGTACCTGCCTCAACCACCTTCTCCAGCAGCCCATTCCATATGCGTTATAATCTCTGCATGAAGAAGTTGCCCCTCAGGTCCTTCTTAAATCTTTCCCCTCTCACCTTAAACTTATGCCCTCTCATTTTGAATTCCCCATCCCTGGGAAAAAGACTATATGCATTCATCCTATCTATGCCCCTCATGATTTTATACACCTCGATGAGGTCACACCTCTTTCTCCTACGTTCCAAGGAATACAGTCCTATCTTGGCCAACCTCTCCCTATAACTCTGGTCTCCTAGTCCTGGCAACATCCTCGTAAATCTTCTTTGCACACTTTCCAGTTTAACTATGTCTTTCTTATAACAGGGTGGCCAAAACTGTACACAATACTCCAAGTGTGGCCTCACCAACGACTTATACAACTGTAACATAACAGCCCAACTCCTACACTCAAACACTCCGACACTTCCCTGTCTGATCAAGATCCCTCTGTAATTTTTGGTAATCTCCTTTGCTATCAACAATACCTACTAATTTTGTACCATCAGCAAACTTACTAATCATGCCTTGTACATTTACATCCAGATCATTTATGTAAATAACAATAACAAAAGACCCAGCACGAACTTGTGGCACACCACTAGTCACAGGCCTCCAGTCCAAGAAACAACCTTCAACCATTACCCCCTGCTTCCTACCACCGAGCCAATTTTGAATCCAATTAGCTAGCTCTCCCTGGATCCCGTGTGACCTAACTTTCATAACTAGCCTGCCTGGCGGGACCTTGTCAAAGGCCTTAATAAAATCCATAGCGACAACATCCACTGCCCTACCCTCATCCATCCTCTTGTTTACCTCTTCAAAAAACTTAAAGATTTGTCAGACATGACTTTCCATGCACAAATCCATGCTGACTATCCCTCATAAGATCTTAACTATCCAAATGTTGGTTGATCCTGTCCCTCAGTATCGTCTCCAATAATTTGCCTACCACTGATGTCAGGCTCACTGGCATGTAGTTCCCTGGCTTGTCTTTGCTTCCTTTCTTAAACAATGGAACAACATTATCCACCCTCCAGCAACTTCACCAGCGGCTAAAGATGAAGCAAAAATCTCTAAGGGACTCTGCAATTTCATCCCTAGCCTCCCACAACTGCCGAGGATGGACTTGATCAGCGGAAGGCTTTTATTCACCTTAATGTAATCCAAAGCTGCAAACACCTCCTCTCTGGTAATGTGTATGCGGTCCAAAACATCCTCACTTGTCTCCCTTATTTCCTTAGCATCCATGAATCTCTCCGCAGTAAACAATGGGGACAAATATTGATTTTAAAAGTCTCCCCCCATCTCCTGTGGCAGCACACAGACAGCCATGCTGATCTTTAAGGGGACTTATTCTCTCCCTAGCCATCCTTTTACTCTTAATATAGCTATAGAACCTTTTGTGCCAGATCCAACTCATACCCTCTTTGTGCTCTTCTGATTTCCCTCGAGTGTGCTCCTACACCTTTTATAGTCATCTCGGGATTCACTTGAGCCCAATATCTTAAACTCAATGTATGCCTTCTTTTTCCTGACCAGATGCTCAATATCTCTTGTCAGACAGGGATCCACAAACCTGCCAGCTTTTCCCTTCACCCTAACAGGGACATACTGTCCCTGGACTCTTGATACCACACTTTTAAAAGCCTCCTATTTTCCAGTCATTCCTTTTCCTTCAAACAGATTCACCCAATTGGTCTCTGCTAGCTTCTGCCTAATGGCCCCAAAATTCGCCCCGCTCCAGTTCAGCACCTTAACCTGTGAACCTGTCCTATCTTTTTCCATAATTGTGTTAAAACTAAGAGTATGTTATGGTCACTGGATCCAAAGTGCTCTCTGACTGACATTTCAGTCACTGGCCTGACCTTGTTTCCTATGGGAGGTCCAGTGTTGCACCCTCCCGAGTAGGGCCCTCTACATATTGATTTAGGAAACTTTCTTAGACACATTTGATAAATTCCACCTCGCGCAGGCCTTTTACACTCTGGGTGGCCCAGTCAATACAGGGGAAATTAAACTCTGCAACCAATACTACTCTGTTATTCCTACAGGTATCTACAATCTCTCTACAAATCTGCTCCTCTAGTACCCGCTGGCAATTTGGGGGTCTATAATACAGTCCCAACAGAGCGACCATCCCCTTTTTGTTTATAATTCTAACGATATGGCCTCATATGATGACCCCTTAAGAATACCCTCTCTAAGCACTTATGTCTTCCCTTATCAAAAGTGCAACTTGTACTTCTGTCACGCCTATAGCTTCTGAATCCTGGAACATTGAGCTGCCAGTTGTGTTCTTCTCTCAGCCATGTTTCTGTTATGGATATAATATCCCGGTCCCCAGAGCCAATCCATGCTCTGAGGTCATCTGCCTTAACAGTCAGGCCTCGTGCGTTGAAATAAATGAAATTTAAGCCAGAAGCCTTTTCCATCCCTTTACTGTGCCCCTGGCTATCCTGAATAGTAAACTTGCTCTCAATGGCTAATGTATTTTCCCCTGACTTCTTCTCCACCTACCTCTGCCTGGAGCCCTGGCTTTGTCTTCTCTAACCCATCATTTTTGTTGAAACGTACCCAACTATTAATTGAAATATCTCTTCCTGAATTGGTCATCAATTGTTCCATTAACTTTCCTGCCAGTCTTCAGCTCTATTTCACCCTAACTAGGTTGCCTCTCATTCCAGTGAAGCCAACTTATCTGCTTCTTCTGCTTGGTGATGCATCTATCTTCGCTGTTTCAGACCTATTTGTAACATCAAAGTGCCAGGATAAAATCCCCAACATCATGGTTCTTGCTAAGTTATGTGTATTTCAGAGAGCACATTTATCAGAGCTTAGCTTTGCCAGGTTGTTAATATGTTCCATATGGAGAATTTCCAGATACCAAACACAACTGAGCAGATGAACCAATGTCCAAAATTTTGTTTTTCTGCCTATCTGAAAGACTCAACCTTGGAGCTTAGTATACAAATAAACAAAAAACAACAACTATGAATAGACCCAAACGGAGAAGTCTCTTGTCATCTGGTGAATTTGACATTTCAGAAGAACTGAGTCAACTGTGTTCTGGACAAGACAGCACAAAAGCCATCACCCATCATTCCAATACTAACACAACATCTGTTAAAGGTTGTAGAAATTGAGACTTGATCTAATGTCACGCGAGACAACATCAATCCAGAATTTAACTAATGTTGTTTTTTCCCTGAACATTGTTCCAAACCAACAAAAAAAATTGACAGGTCTCCTCTCAGCCCCTTGAGGTTAACCCTCCTCTAATATAAAATGTTCCATGTTAGTTCATTCCTTGCATTAGTTGCCCAGAGAGATAATCAACTCCAAAGATGTATGTCTGACCCACTGTGATTTCCAGTATTTTTTTTGTTTTCAGTACAGATTCCAGAATCTGCAGTAACTTGCTCCTCAAAAGATGCATGGATTGTCTACTCCATACCCAGCACATTCTCCTCAATGTCAAGGAAACCTTAGTTACATGTCTCTCCATATGACCCACTTCAACAATAGACCCCTGGAAGCAGTCAACAAACTCTCTACTTCTTGGATCTGCAGTGTCAAGACAACCTGTGCCTTGATAAGGAGCTCAGCACACATATTGGAACAGCAGATAGCAACTTTTGACTGATCAACAAACGGGCACAGAGGCCAGGATGCTGATCTACAAAGGCAAGTACTCTCAGCACACTGCTGAATGGCAGCAAAGTCTGGTCAACTTGCAACTGAAAAAAGGCCTCAATAACATTCATCTCCAGCACCTACAATGCAACCATAGCATCACATAGAAAGACAATTACCATTGGGGTAAAGATGCCGAACATGCCACTGCAAAGCATGCAAAGAAGGCTTTGCCGAGTTGGGCATGCTAGCAGAATGGAAATTGGCCACATCCCCAAGGACAAGCTGCATGGAGAAGTAGCTCATGCATGAGAGAAGCAGGACGATTTGAGGCAAGAATGCTAACCGAGATACAAAAGTTTTAACATCAATGCAATAAGTGGAAAGCTAGCTGATGATCAAAGCAAATAGCGCCAGCATTCACCATCTCCAGGATGTGTGAGTTCAGAAGCTCCTAAGCAGCTGCCAGCCCAGAACAAAGACAGAAACCATCCCACACTACCAGCAAGTGACAATTTTGATCGTAGCACATTTAGCCTGGGCAGATTCGGGCAGTTCAGCCAGAGGTGCAGATCATTATTTTTCCAATTCTTTCATTGTACTCTGTGTCAACAGCAGAGCCAGCATCTGTTACTGCATCTCTAACTGCCCTGGAACTGAGTGGGTTACTCAACTATTCCAGAGGGTAGTTAACAGTCAAACACATTACTTTGGAACTGCAGTTACATGTAGGCAATAAATAGCTAATGACAACAGATTTCCTTTCCTAAGGGATAATATAGTGATCTACATCTGGTTTTTAAAAACGATTATCAACAGTGGTTATGTGGTCATTATTAGATCAGCTTTTTGTTCCTGATTTGTGTTTTACAGAAATCAAATTTCACCATCAGTCATGGTGGGATCTGAACCCTCGAAATCCAGAACACCAGGCTGCCCTTCTACTAGTCCAGGCAGAAATTACCACTACACCATTGCTGCTTCTTCAAAGAGCTTTCAGTTAATAAATTCCTCAATTTAACTAATGTTGTTTTTGCCCTATTTCCATGCAGATTCGCTGCTCTCTCTCTCGCCATTTGCAAGTCTATAAAATATTCTCAGGAACAGGATCATACATTACTGAACCCGTTATTGGTCAGTAAGTGTCTGCAAATACTTTAGCCTTAATTTTAGCACTGATATGCTGGGGCTCTCAGTCATTGAGAATGGGGATATTTATGGAGTATTCACTATCTAATAGTTGATTTGCCCATCACCATTCATGACTGTGTAAGCTGCACAGCTTTGATCACTTGTGCAATCTCTAAGCTTGATCATATGATGTTTAGCACAAAAATAGCCTTGTGCTCTAGCTTCACCCGACTGGCATAGGTCATGCTTGGTGCTGGGCCCTGAAATCATCTGCCCAGAGTACACTCCAAGCTAAGATAACATGGTGTACACCTGGATGAACACAGCAGGCCAAGCAGCATCAGAGGAGCAGGAAAGCTGACATTTCGGGCCTAGACCCTTCTTCAGAAATTTCAGTTATCTCAGATTCTCCAGCATCTGCAGTTCCTACTATCTCTATACACTCCAAGCTGTTGAGATTAGGCGGTCATTTGGCCCCCAGATGCTTGAAATAATGAAACGTTTGAAGGGATGTGAGCTCTACTTGCTATGCTGCTGAGAAGACAGCAAAGACCTACGCTGTGTTACAAAAATACTTGGTTAATTAGTTCCAAACTCTTTACAAACACACATTGTAGAACATGGAGGTGTTCAACATGGAGGCTATTAGTGATAATCAGCAGGAGGTTTCCACATCCACGTTTGACCTGTTGCCTTT
This sequence comes from Rhincodon typus, assembly GCF_021869965.1. Classification (NCBI taxonomy): domain Eukaryota; kingdom Metazoa; phylum Chordata; class Chondrichthyes; order Orectolobiformes; family Rhincodontidae; genus Rhincodon; species Rhincodon typus. The sequence goes on from NC_063341.1 coordinate 1,464,226, forward strand.
AAGCTTCACAGAATCAGAATTTGATGTCGGTAACTCTCAGGCATTTCCCTCTTTTCCACACTACACACAATTGTCAGCTCTGGTGGATCTGTCCTACTGGTGGGACAGGACATAGACAGGGATGACGATGGGGGCATTTGGGACATTGTCTGTAAGGTATGATTCAGTGGAGCTGTTGCTCTGCAAGACAGCACATACAACTTTGGCATTTTGGGGAGCAGAATGTTTCAGGTCAGCAAAAGGAGATGTATGCCTTTGTCACATCTGCTGCTTGTGTCCGTGTCTAATTGTGTATCTAGTTTTATTCATTTTGAACTTTCCTGTAGGCATTTGATACATGAAAGAAGTTTTCTAAGCCATTCCACAGTGCATAAAACTGTTAACTACAAGTTATTTTTTAGTCATTCATTCACTCATGGGATATGGGAATCACTGGCCGGGTCAGTATTTATTATGTATCCCTAATTGTCCTGGAGAAGGTGGAGGTGAGCTCCTTCTTGAACTGTTGCAGTCCATGTGTTTTATGGAGGGAGTTCCAGGATTCAACCCAGTGACACTGAAGGAACAGCAGTAATATTTCCAAATCAGGTGACTGCCTTGGAGGGAAACTTGCTCTCATGTAGCTACTGCCCTTATCCCTCTGGATGGAAGTGGTCGTGGGTCGTCATGTGCTGTTGAAGGAGCCTTCATGAATTTCTGCAGTGCATCTTGTACATGCTACACACTGCTGCTACTGAGCATTGGTGTTAGAGACAGTGAATGTTTGTGGATGCCAATCAAGCTGGCTGCTTTGCCCTGGATGGTGTCAAGCTTCTTGAGTGTTGTTGGACCTGCACCCATCCAGGCAAGTAGCGAATATTCCATCACATTCCTGACTTGTGCCTTGTAGGTGGTGGACAGGCTCTGGGGTGTCAGGAGGTGAGTTAGTCACGACAGCATTCCTTGCCTCGGGCCTGTTCATGGATCTGGAATTACGTAGGCCAGACTGGGCAAGGGTGGCAGATTTCCCTCCCTAAAAGGACATTAATGAACCAGACGGGAATTTCTAATGAATCCTGTAGTTTTGTAATCAATTCCTATGACTCGTGTTCGATTTCACATGAATTAATGCAATTTAAATTTCCCCAGCTGCCAGGCTGGGATTTGAACTCAGTCTCCAAAGTATTACCATAGAACCATAGAATCCCTACAGCGTGGAAACAGGCCCTTCGGCCCAACAAGTCCACACCGACCCTTGGAGCATCCCACCCAGACCCATCCCCCTATAACCCACCTAATCTACAGACCCTGAACACTAAGGGCAATTTAGCATGGCCAATCCACCTAACCTGCACATCTTTGGACTGTGGGAGGAAGGAAGCCCACGCAGACACGGGGAAAATGTGTAAACTCCACACAGACAGTTGCCCGAGAGTGGAATTGACCCTGGGTCCCTGGCGCTGTGAGGTAGCAGTGCTAACCACTGAGCCACCGTGCCACCCTATTAGACCAGGCTTCAGGATTACTCTCTTCAATGACAGCACTCTTACTGGTTTCACCAGGGTACTGTTCTCCCATTCTCCAGCACAAGTGACTAGTGCACTAACTTCTAAGATCTACAGATGCACCTCCTGCTTCTGCTTTGTCTAGTTAAACTATATTTCATAACCATTAGGCTCTAAGATGAGTGAATATGCTTTACGGAGCAGCTACCCTTTTGGAGGTTGGGCCACTGGAAGGGAGATATCAAGAAGTGTGAGCAAAGGGAATCTTTAACAGTTACATAATTTCTCAAACGAAAATGCTATTGTTGCCCAGTCTGAGCTTCCAGTTTCATGAAGGCTGCCATCTAGTGTCCCAGATGGTGATGCAGAATAAGACAGCAGACCATGTTGGGTCCCTGATTTATGAACATAATATCACAATGGGGTATAACTTTAAAAGATCCAATACACCAACATTTCCTGTACAGCTACTTTATTTTGTCCTACATTGATTCACAACTTGTCTGCAAATCAACTTGCGAATGGACTCCAGAACAGAACCAGTTTACAACCCAGGGACTGCTTGTACAGTTTTGTTTCTGGCTCACATAACAGGCTAAAGACAAAAGGTTTGAGGAGACAATAACTTTGCTCCATGCTTGCGGCGGTTAAAAACAGGGTAAGACAGCACGACTAACTTTCTGCTCTCAAACACCAAAAGACGTGGGGAGGTGTTGGCCTAGTGGTATTACTGCTGGACTGTTAATATAGACACCCAGGTAATGTTCTAGCGACATGGGTTCAAACGCTGCCGTGTGGAATTTTAATCTATTAAAAAATTAATCTGGAATTAAGAGTCTAATGATGACCATGAGTCCATTGCCGATTGTTGGAAAACCCCAACTGGTTCACTAATGTCCTTTAAGGAAGGAAACTGCCATCCTTACCTGGTCTGGCCTACACATGACTCCAGACCCACAGCAATGTGGTTGACTCTTAACTACCCTCTGGGCAATTAGGGATGGGCAATAAATGCTGCCTGGCCAGCAATGCCTTCATCCCATGAATGAATAGATAAAAACAAATGGTCAGGTAATTATAACAGCTGATTCAGAAGTCAAATGTCAATTGTGTGTAGTCAGCAGTAGTGTTAAATTTCAATGTTCACTACACTTCCCAGAGTAATCTGCAACAATAGTGCTTCTGGAATCACCTCTGGCTCCAAGTTAGAAGATTGAGAGTTCAAATCCCATTCAAGACACTTGAGCAATGCAGGTGAGCCACTTCTGCAGTTGTCACCCGTCTCTCATTCTCTTGGAGATGTCTGAAGTGACCCACTAGAGGGAGACTAACAACTACTGTATAACTAGGAAACAATAAATTCATCATGGCTCCTGAAATTGCTTTTGAAAACAGTAAACATCAGTCAGTGCCACACTATAGATTCTAATTCCACATGACTTTCAGGGTCTTTTGTTATCACAGATTAACTTGCTTCAGGCAGCAGAATCACCAGATGCAATAGGAGATAAACTGCACTGAACTGTTTTCAGGAAATCCAAAAGACTATAAATTGAAGGCACATTATTACTGTCATCAGTATAAAACCAGTTTCTCTTTTATCTCCCCTTTTTGAGACTCCCCACTGCCCTCTCTCTTGAAGGTGCTGACCCTCACTGGAGGAAGCAAAGCCCACTGCCCTGCTCTCCTGAAAGTTCAGAGGAAACATGCCTAAACCACAAATAGCTTTGAAGAATGAGTTTGAGGAAGATTGTGAGGCCAAGTCACCTCAACACCGAGCACGTCCAAACTGCAATCAACAACAATGGAATGTTGAACTACACCATCAGACAGAGTTGCTTAAACTGTAGCAAGCTGTGATCACAGTGTACCTTGCCCTCTGTTCACTTAATGTGCCAGAGAGGAGCCAGGAGGCTGATGGCCAGCGTGAAATGTCTGAATTACAAGCAAAGACTGCGAGCAAAGTCAAACAGGGAATGGAGGCACTGGAAGGCAATCAGGGAAGCAAGCTCACACCAACCGAGAACGTAAATGTGGCATACCACAATTAAATTGCAAGACCATGATAACATGACACTTGGTCAATTTAGTAAGAGTTCGACCTGCTGAAATCGACATAGGATATCCTGTCAGTTTGCTGTATAAATTTGAAGCTAATGTCACTTCTCCTTCCCTCCAACCCCAAAGTCCTGGGCTCTCCTCTGCTTCAAGCAAGTATCCACTGATACAACAGCCTCTGGTTCAACCACTCCTAGTGGAGAAACAATCCGTGGATAAGGCAGATGAAAAATATTCTCTCACAGCAACAATCTCAGATTGATTAAAAAGTTAGCAAGGGGCATCCATAACCTGCACACAGCTTTCTTATTGGAGCCTCTACTATATTTAGTGTAGATATATTCTTTGCTCCTGTACTCTAGGTTGTATGTAACAAACCAGACTCAAACTGTTGTGTTTTTGTTTTCTACCAGCACTAGTTCTGGGGATTCCTGCACATATTTTAACAGATTCACTTTTCCTGCCATCTTTCAGCAGCAGCACCATTATTTGATTCTTTCCTTTTCCTCATTCAGTGGAACACACATCTCTCAATAATTTGCCCATTGCCATCCTCAAGTACTGCATACCCCTCTCACTGCTTGCAACCAATTCTACTCCTGGGCCAATGTTTGGAGCTTGTGTTGAATACAGTCAAATCCAAGTCTTCATCCAAGTTGAATATACAGCAAGAAACTGAAGCATATTCAATCCCAACTCTGGGGTAAACCATTTCATACTCATCTGTGACACAAGCAGCCTACAGACATATTAACTTTATTTAATAAAAAGTTTCTTTAACCACATATTCAGATAGTCCCACTAAGTTTTCTTAAAACAATTATCCTTATCCCGTTTGTGATAGGGATTACCGATCCAATTGTTAAACACCTTTCCCTATCTGACTCTAATCAAGCCCTGCCAATAGCTCCACACCTATATTGGTCATCTTCTGAACATTCTTGCTTTAGACCCCAGAGATACTTCCAAATATTTATCTGAAAATATAAGTGCTATACAATTCAGCACTACACATTGTGGCTACCAGAAATAAATATCCCATGCTCCTGACTCCCAGTGCCACACAATCGACCTCCATCTCTTTTAAAAAAACACATCCATAACTCTACCAGCTCCTTAACTTTCATTCCACAGTCAGCACAACACTGCTCAGAAACAAAAACCAGAAACTACCAGAATAACTCAGAAGGTCAGGCAGCATCAGTGGAAAGAAAGCAGACTTAACATTTTAGGTTCAATGACCCTTCTTTTACTGGACCCAAAACGTTAACTCTGCTTTCTTTCCACAGATGCTGCCATACCTACAGTTTTCCCAGCAATTTCTGGTTTTGTTTCTGATTTCCAGCATCCACAGTCCTTTCATTTTTTTGTTGCAACATTGCTCAGGTCTTATCTCTACTGAGTTAGTAGCATTCATTTCTGTGCAACAATAAGTATTAATTGGACAGCAATAAATTGGGTGTCTTGCAGCTGGGAATCCTGACTCCACTCCTCTCTCCAACCTCACAACCGCTAAAAAGAATGGTCTCTTTCTGTATCCTGAACTGTAACTCAGAGTGAACACATTCTGGATATGTTATAAAACATCTTCGTCTTCTCTAAAGGCAAAGAGAAAACCCACTTTCTGATATGTAGTGCTGGTATTCACGAAAGAGTTGGACATACAAGACCAACACCTCATGAAGATTCCTCACCCTGCAGTGCAAAATGGAGTTAATGGACTCACTGATCTCCTCTAGAAACCAAAACTAATTAAGACACAAACTCAAGTTACTTACACACAAGTACTACAGAAAAATAAACTCCTGTCCAATGGCACTTCTTGCTGAGTGTGAACTGCACACACTTCCAGCCTTTCACACTTGAGGATCTCACAGCTCAGCTCAGCTCAGCTCACACAGATACTTTCTTAATTTACACAACAGTCAGAGGGGTGAAATACACAGCCAACCAGAGAACAGCTACTAACACCTCCTATTTAATAACAAGTCACACCATCCACTTATCCAATTAACCTAATGCCAGTATAAACCAGCACATAGTCAAGCAATTGAATAAACAAGCATAAACACCTCTGAATACTGAACAGCCAGAATTTAAACACACAGTGCAGCAAAATAACTAAATGGAAATGTCATTACTTCTGTTCTGATCATTCCCGAGAGTAAACTTCATTCAATTCATATAAAGAATCAAACAATGGATGCAAAACAGGAGGAGGCCATTCAACTGTCAGGTCTGAGGCAGCTGTCGGTGTGAGCAACTCAGTCAGCCCCACGTCATCACTCGAATTTTCACCACAGCCCGACAATTTCTTGTCTCTGCCGATAATTATCCAAATACTTTTTGAAAGCTGTAATTGAATCTGTCTTCACCACACTCTCAGAAAATGCATTCCAGATCCCAACCACACACTACTTATAGCATTTTTCCTCATTGCATCACTGCTTCTTTGTCAATCTCAATAAATCAGTGTCTCTGAGATCTTGATACTTTCACAGATGGGAACAGTTTCTCTCTATCTATTCTGCTCGGACTCCTGATTTCAGTCCCTCTCTTGGACTTCATCTCATCCTTCTTCTTGAAGGAATACAGCCTCAGCATCTCCAATCCAACCTCATCCCTGAAGTCCCTCAGTCCCAGAATCATTTCTGTAAACCTTTTCTACACCTTCTCTAAAGTCTTCACATAATTGGACACAAGATTCTAGTTGATGCTAAACCAGCATATCATAAAGGTTCATCACATGCTGTTGTGCTCCATGCCATTATTTATGAAGTCCATGATTCCATTTGCCTTATTAACCAGTTTCTAAACTGGCCCTGCCACCTTCAATGATTTGTTCATATAGATCCCAGGGTGCACTGTTCCATGACAGAAGTGTACCTTTTACTGTATATTGTCTCGTCTAGGCTTCCTACCGAAAAACACCAATTCACAGTTCTCTACATCAAATTTCATCAGCACCAGCCTGTTTAAAATAGATCCTCGACATCTATAGCCAACATATGAGTTCATAATTCTTCCAAGTTTCTGTGAAAAAGCCCGTTACTCCACCATCACCATCCCACCTACCTTCCCTCGGTCCCACTCCACCATTTCTTTCCGAGCTCCCTTTCCCCTCCCCAGTCCCGATGAAGGGTGTAAACCCAAAACTTTGACTTGCCTGCTCCTCTGATGCTGCCTGACCTGCTGTGTTCCTCCAGATCCACACTGTATTGACTCTGACTCCACCATGTGCAGCTCCTGCTATCTGAGACACATAGCTTATTCCACTAAATTAGCATCGCACAGCTCAAGATTTCTACCAAAATTCTGCTCACATGTACAGTAATTAATAACATATAACAGACTTCCTGATACAGTGGATAACATAGCCCAGCATTTATTTAAGAAAGAATTCAACACAACGATGTAGGATGTTTGGATGCATTAATCTATATTAGGTATAACCAAGATTGCAGTGTCAACCTGATGAAGCCACAACACAAGAAATATATTGCTGGAAAAGTCAGCAGGTCTGGCAGCATCTGTGGAGAAAAATCAGAGTGAACATTTTGGGTCCAGTGAACCTTGTTCAGAACTGGACTTCTCTCTCACTGGACCCAAAATGTCAACTCTGATTTCTCTTCATAGATGCTGCCAGACCTGCTGACTTTTTCCAGCAGTTTCCATTTTTGTTTCTGATTTCCAGCATCCGCAGCTCCTTCGGTGTTTTAACACAAGATTATATACATGCTTTACATTGAAAGCAGCATGCAATAGACAGAGCTAAAAAAACGCAGAACCAAATGATCAGATCTAAGCTCAACAGTCTTCCCACATCCACTGTGAAGTGTACTGGACAATTAAGCAATGGTAATCCTTCCATCCTCAATGATGGGGGAGCCCAGTACATCAGTTCAAAACCCAAGTCTAAAGCGTTTGCATCTAGCTTCAGCCGGAAGTGCTAAGTGGATGATCCATCTCAGCCTTCTCCAGTGGTCCCCAGCATCACACATACCAGTCTTCAGCCAAATTGATTCACTCCATGTGATATCAAGAAACCGCTGCTAATGTACTGAAAGCTGCTAATGTACTGAAAGCTGCAAATGCACAATATTCCAGCAATAGTACTAAAGACCTGTGCTGCAGAACTTATCGCTCCACTAGCCAAGCTGTACCAGTGCAGTTACAACACTGGCATCTACCCAATAATATGGAAAACCACCTAGCTATGTTCTGCCCACAAAAAAAAGGACAAATCCAACCCAGAAAATTACTGCTCCATTAAGCTACTCTCAATATTCAGAAAATGATGGAAGAGGCCAGTGACAGTGCAACCAGGCAACATTTGCTCAACAATAATCTGCTCAGTCATGTCAAATTGGAGTTCTGCCAGGGCCACTCAGCTCCTGACCTCATTGCAGCCTTGATTCAAAAATGGCGGCAGAACTGACTCAAGACAGGAAGTGAGGGTAAGTGACCTTGACATCAAGGTTACATTTTACGGAATGGGAAATCAAGGAGCCTGACCAAATTTAAAATCAATGGGAGGTGGGGATAGCTCTCCAGTTTCCACGCTCCAGCACAAAGGAAGATGATTGTGTTTGTTGGTCAATCATGTCAGAAGTGGGGGTGTTCACTGATGACTGCACTACTTTCAATTCCTAAGATAATGCTCATGTGCACTGTATCTGAGAAGATCTGAGTATTTTGTTATGTTGCTTTCTTTGCTGGAATAATGGTTACCCGCAGTGAATCCACATGCTAAGGTTTTGTCCTTTGTCCAATAAAATCCATGCAGCATTTTATACCCAAGTGTAGTGAGAGCTGGACTGTCAAATGCTGGCTAGTCAAGTACATGTAACTCACTTCTGGTCTCTCCATGTCAGGAATACGGTGGAATAATCTTTACTTCCCTGAGTGAATGCAGTTCCGATAATACTCAAAAAGCTGAACAGCAGCCCATTGATTGACACCCCATCCAGCACCACTGCACAGTGTTTGCAGTGTGCACCATTTATCAGAAGCACTGCAACAACACACCAAGGTAGCACTTTCAAAAACGCAACCTCTCCCACCTCCAAGGATAAGCACTGCGCAGGTTGTCTTATGAGAAAAGATTGGACTGGCCAGGTTTGTGTTTACTGGAGTTTAGTAAAGCAAGAGGTAACTTGACTGATACATATGAGATCCTGTGGAGTCCTGACAGTGATAAATATATGAATTCAAAGCAGAAACAGGCCAATTGGCCCTTCAAGCCTACTGAGCCATTCAATGAGGTCCCGGCTGATAGTTTGTGTTCCGTATGTCACATTGCATCTACCGCTGACAACCTTTGATTCATTTGCCGAACAAGGATCTATCCACATCAGTCGTAAAAATATTCAACGACCTCACCTCCACCTCGTTCTGAGGCAAGGAGTTCCAAAGTTGAATGATATTCAGAGAAAAAAAATTCCTCATCTCTGTCTTAAAAGGGCTACTCTTAATTTTCAGTTCTGACTGATCCACAGGAAGAAATGTCCTTTCCACATTCACCTTGTCAAGACCTCAGGATCTTCTACATTTCAATCAAATCACTTCTCACTCTTCTAACAAGTCCAGTCTATCCAATCGTCCCTCACAGGGCAGCCTGCTCATTCCAGACATCAATTTAGTGAACCTTCTCTGAATCGCTTCTAAATATCTAGATTCTAACTTACATACAGAGACCAGACTGCAGACAATATTTAAGATGTGGTGTCACCAATCCCCTGTATAACTGAAACAGACCATCCTTACTTTTATTGTATCAGAGATAGTAGGAACTGCAGATGCTGGAAAATCTGAGATAACAAGGTGTAGAGCTGGATGAACACAGCAGGCCAAGCAGCATCATAGGAGCAGGAAGGCTGATGTTTCGGGCCTAGACCCTTC
>NC_063341.1:1474068-1477845 GCF_021869965.1 Rhincodon typus
TCAGCCTTCCTGCTCCTATGATGCTGCTTGGCCTGCTGTGTTCATCCAGCTCTACACCTTGTTATCCTTACTTTCATGTTCCTTTTGTAATATATAACGTTCAATTAGCTTTCTTAATCACTTGCTGCACCTGCACACTAACATTATGCAACTCATGCACTAGATGGGGAGGTCTCGGAGAAGGTGGTGGTCAGGGGGAGGGTGGGGTGACTGGGTGAAGATGGGGGAAGAGGAGAGAAACAGTTGGACTCTGATTGAAACACTGGTTCTGGGAGCTGATTGCTGAGCCCGTGTGATCTGTTGAAGCTGTAGAGTGACATTCTCAATTCTGATTTAGGAAAGGGCTGCAAAGCAGAAAGATCATCTGGACCAATAAACCCAATAAAGGCTCCTCTTTGTGTATGACTCGTTCACAATCTGCCTTCTGCAACAGTTCTTCTGAAGAAGAATATGAACCAGTAAATACTGAGTGTGTGAGAGATATCAAAAGGCCAAAATTTAAAGCCCCCAGAAAACAATATCTTGCACGAACTGTGGCATAGTGATAAGGGGACTGTATTAGGATACCAGCGGCCCAGGCCAATAACCTGGTTATAAAAGTTCAAATCCACCGTAGCAACCAACGGAATTTAAATTTAATCAATAAAATCTGGAAATGAAAGCTAAGTGATGGTGGTGATGACAAATAGCATTGATTGTCACACAAACCCAATAGGATCAGTCATGTCCTTCAAGGAAGGAAATCTGCTGCCCTTGACCAGTCTGTCCTCCATGTAACTCCAGACCCACAGTAATGAGGCTGAACTCCCTTCTGAAATGGTCAAGCAAAACATTCAGATCAAAGGCAAGTAGGGTGCACATCAAATATTCAAATCACTTCCCACTTCCTACAGACTAAAGGGGTGGCCATGGGAACCCGCATGGGCCCAAGCTATGCCCACCTCTTCGTAGGACACGTGAAACAGTTCCTCTTCCACAGCTACACTGGCCCTATCCCCCACCTCTTCCTCCGCTACATCGATGACTGTATCGGCGCTGCCTCATGCTCCCACAAGGAGTACGAACAGTTTATCAACTTCACTAACACCTTTCACCCCAACCTCAAGTTCACCTGGACCATCTCTGATATCTCCCTCTCCTTCCTGGACCTCTCTGCCTCCATCTCTGGTGACCGCCTTGAAACCGACATCTGTTTCAATCCCACAGCTATCTAGACTACAGCTCCTCTCACCCACCTTCTTGAAAGAGTGCGATCCTCTACTCCCAGTTCCTCTGCCTCCGCCACATCTGCTCCCAAGATGGGGCATTCCGCTCCCGAACATCCCAGATGTCCTCTTATTTCAAGGACCGCAACTTTCTCCCCTTCGGTAGTTGAAAATGCTCTCGACCGAATCTCTTGCATTTCCAGCACCTCTGCCCTCACATCCCCTCCCCCCAACAAAAGCAAAGACAGAATCCCCCTTGTCCTCACATATCGCCCCACTACATTCCATATCCAACGTTATCATTTTCCGCCACCTGCAATCCGACCACACAACCAATGAGATATTTCCCTCCCCACCCCTATCTGCCTTTCGTAGGGACCGCTCTCTCCATGACTCCCTCGTCCGCTCCACACTCCCCACTAGCCCCCCAACCCTGGCACCTCTCCCTGCAACTGCAGGAAGTGCAAAACCTGCCCCTACACCTCCCCCCTCACCCCCATGCAAGGCACCAAACAAATCTTCCACATCATCAGAGGGTCACCTGCACATCCGCTAATGTGGTCTATTGCATCCACTGCTCCCGACGTGGCCTCCTCTACATTGGTGAGACCAAGCGGAGGCTCGGAGACCGCTTTGTTGAGCACCTGCGTTCTGTTTGCGACAAACAACATTTCCCAGTCGCCAACCATTTCAACTCCACTTCCCACTCCCTCGGCTTCCTGTAGTGTCACAACGATGCCACCCGGAAACTGGAGGAGCAGCACCTCATATTCCGCCTTGGGAGCCTACAGCCCGATGGTCTCAATGTGGACTTAACCAGTTTCAAAATCTCCCCACCCCTGACCTCATCTCAAGACCTCTGATCCCTGCCTCCTTGACCTGACACTCACCCACCACTTGAAAGGATTTTTTTTTTTAAATTCACCATCTTGGCTTCTCAAAGAAGGTTGCAAACTGAAAGTACAGTTCCAGTGCCATCTGTAGGAGTGCATATCTGCAAGATGGAATGTGGATGCCTGCTGGCTAGGCTCGGGCAGTGTGTATTGCTTATCCTTAATTAGCTTTATGAAGGTCCAACACATTTATTTGAAGAACAAGCTTTCAGAGTTTCGCTCCTTCTTCAGGTATCAGTGAGAGGGGTGGCATCTCCTGTGTCTGCCCCAGTCCAATACCGGCACCTCCACATCGTAGCTTTATGAAGGTGGTAATGAGCTGCCTTCATGAGCCACTGCAGTCCATGGGAAGGGGGAGATTTACACAATTTATGTTGAAGTTTTAGGAATGATTGGTCCAAAGCCCTGTAATCTTTTTAAACATCACACAGCTGTGGAGTTGGAGTGTACTCATCACTCAGCATTTGATTAGCATCGTAATGTTCAAAGTGATGTTGAGTGGTCCTAACCAGCCTGATGATCATCTGGGGATAGAGCATTCAGCTATAAATGTTTTTTAAAACTGTCTCCCTGCCAAGCCTAAAGGAACAAATACCAGGCACTCAAGCATTTCATACGCTAAATAATCTCAATTGAACATTTCTGTAAAGGTCACCAGAGGGCAATACTGGCATGGTTAACAGGTGGCACACCACTGTGATCAGATACATACAAACTCTCTCATGACAGAGCTGGGTCCTTACTGTATAACTATTACAATAATGTTTGATTTTATTTGACCTTCCTTTTTACATCAGTTTGTGGGTAGAAATTGTGAAGCCACTTTTGTCTGTCATTGACTGGAACTGATACAATGCTTTCAATTTAGCATCAAATGGGGGTTGGAGGTGGAAGAGGTAGAGAAGAAGATCGGGATTTCCTGCCAACCACTGTTAGTCTGAATAGGCCCCACTGTGACGGTCACCATGGCTTTTTGTATTTGCAAATCCTGGCTCAAGAAACTGGTGAGCAAACAACACCCCAAGACACTCAGCATGGTCATCTCCCGGCCATCAAACCCTGTGTGTCAGGTGGCCAACTGATTTATCACAAAATCTCATTTTAAATATTACATTTAAATGTGGGTTAAATGAATCTAATTGTAAACTTACATGGAACTTACGTTAGATGTGCACAATTCCAACACGATTCCTACGCTCACTGGGGATGGCAATGAATTACAAGGAATTTCAACTCACAAACAGGCACACAGACCTGAGCCTTCTCTCTCACTAACTGTGCAAGAACGTGTGACAGAGTGTAAAAGCATGTGGCAGACTGTAAGACAGTGTGACAGAGTATACAAGCGCATGACAGAGTAAGAGCATGAGTGTGATGACAGTGTAAGGGTGTGTGAAATTGTAACAGCGTGGGACAGAGAGTGTGTAACAGATTGTAAGACCACATGAGAGTGTGTAAGAGTATGTGAGAGCATGAGAGTGAGAGCATGAGAGAGTGTGAGAGCCTGTGACAGAGCATAACACGGTATGAGCATGTGAGAATATAACAGAGCATGACACAGCATGTGACAGAGTGTAAGGGATTGTAAGAGAATGTGTAAGTGTGTGGCAGAGTGTAAATATATGGGACTGTGAGAGCGTGAGACAGAGCGTGAGAGCGTGAGACAGAGCGTGAGAGCG
>NC_063341.1:1477855-1508059 GCF_021869965.1 Rhincodon typus
GAGAGCGTGAGACAGAGCGTGAGAGCGTGAGACAGAGCGTGAGAGCGAGACAGTGTAAGAGCTTGTGAAAGACTGAAGAATACGTGACAGAGTGTAAGAGTGTGTGAGTGCAAGAGCTTGTGAAAGACTGTAAAAGCATGTGACTGAGTGTATGAACATGCGAGAGTGTATGAACATGTGAAAGTGTAACCGTGTGTGACAGTGTTGTGTGTATGACAGATCATAACAGTACACAAGAATGCACGAGCATGTGAGAGAGTGTAAGAGTGTGTGAGATGGTCTAAGGGTGTGAGTGTGAGAGAGTGTGTGTGTATGACAGAGTGTAAGAACATGTGAGAGTGTCTGACAAAGTGTAACAGCGCCTGAGTGAGTGTAAGGGCATGTGAGAGGGTGTAAGTGTGTATGATACAGTGTAAGAGTGTAAGAGCATGTGACAGTACAGGAGTATGTGAGAGAGTGAGAATGTGTATGGCAGAGTGTAAGAGCATGTGAGAGAGGAGAGGAGTGTGTGAGAAATTGTAAGTGAGCAAAAGTGAGAGTGAAAGTGTGTGCATTCTTACCTCAGAGAGCAGCAGATCGATGATGTGGAAGACCATGCAGAGTGGGAACTTGACAGTGAAGAGTGTGAGGAACCACTGCGAAGCATACATGTGTGCCTCCAAGTTCAGATCCATGAAGTGATTGTGGAGTTCAGGCAATTGTTCCTGCAAATACCAAACAAGAATTAGGGGCTTGACTCCAATACACACTCTTCAAGTAACAGGCAACCATTGTGGAGGCCATAATGACAGCAGAAAGCAGCTCACGCTGAGTGCTTTAAACAAACTGAGCAGGACTCCAATATTACCATGTAATAAGGTGCAATATTAAGAATCCATTTTTTGCAATCGAGAAATGGGGTGATATTTAAACGATCATGAGTACATCATTATTGGCAGTTCACCTTAGATCCCATACAGCATAGTGGAACAATGGTTACACGTGACAAGAAACCATCAGCCAATCATCCAAATGAAAAACTGGGCTGTTTTCCTTTGAGAAGAGAAGGGGATTTGATGGAATTGTTCAAAGTTATGAAGGACATAGTGTAGATAGAGAGAACCCATTCCCATTAGTGGGAAGATCGAGAAACACAGGCTATGGATTGAAAGGAATTGGCAGAAAAGCCAGAGGAAACACAAGGAAAACCTTTGTTCACGCTGTGAGTGATTACAATCCGGATGCACAGCCTCGCAGAGTGAAAGAGGCAGATTCAATTATGGCTTTTGCGATAGAATAAGCAGTTCGGTGGGTTAAAAGAAAAAGTGCAGCACTACATGGAAAATGGGAGGGAGTGGGACTAGCTGAGTTGCCATTGCAAAGAGCTGGTACGGGTTTGATGGACTGAATGGTCACTCAGTGTACTGTAAACACTGCATGAGTACAGAAATGGCAACATTGTGGACAGAATGAGAAGCTCAGGTTACCAAGTGATGCAGTTCACTGCTGAACACTTCACTGCATTCCCATTTGTGATACTGTCACACAAGCATTTCTGGAAATGGATGCAAGTGGCATTGATGTAGTACCACCCCATTAAATAGGAAGCTACATCAACTGGTCATGCTATCTGCAAGTCTGAGCAGCAGAGGTTTCACTCCATCTGTAGGTACTGTAGTTGTTCCTGTTTCTGTACAAAGTAACCATAGCATTGTTAAGAAAACTGACACTCTGTTGAAGCTTTTCATCTTGTACTCATCAGGTCAGAATCTTAAGAATACCAAATCTCAAAGAGGAACAATAATTTACATTATAAATACTCAAGTTAAGAACTATGAAGTGACTAAAACTTATATTTCATAAATTAATCAGGATTTTCTTTTTTTAAGTTTTTGAGTACACAAATTCATCCAAAACTGTGCTCTGTTAGCTGGTTTTTTTTTTACAGTTATCTTTTGCGAAAACACTGGCACAGATATCTGCAGGCGTGGGGCAGAATCTGTAACTCCGAAGGTGTGACAGGTGAAGTATATAGAATTAGAATTAGGTTTTATTATCATGTGTACTCAAGTACAAAAGTACAGGAGTACAGTGAGAAGTGTACAATGTTGCCACATATAGTGCCATCTTAAGTATAAAATGGTTGATACAGTGTGGAGCTGCAGGAACAGAGCGGGTCAGGCAGCATCAGAAGAGCGGGCAAGTCGACGTGTTGGATCAGGATGTCTTGATGAAGGGTCCCGACCCAAAACATCGACTTTCCTGCCCCTCTGATGCTGTCTGGCCTGTTGTGTTCCTCCAGGTCCACACTGTATTGGCTCAGGCCTCCAGCATCTGCAGTTCTTACTATCTCCTTAGGTACAAAGTACCTAGTTACAAATCTTAGGTACTAAAATAGACTCGGTACAAAAGTACAGAAATGAAGAAAAATGCTAAGAGTTCTGCATTATAATTCTTCATAATACAAATTAGGAAAATAATGAAATAAAGTTAAAGGCTAGACATCACATTCCTTCTATAGCCTACAGTTGCTCCATGCTGGGGTTTCCCACACTAGGACTCACTATCCGTATGTTGGATGGATGATACTCCTGACTGCTTTACAATTTCCAAACTTCCCTTTAGGGTTTTGACCAAAGCCTTTTCATTGAGATGGCTTCAGTAATAGGCCATTCAATCAGCAGCAATTTCCAATGAATTCCTTTCGCAGTCCCATGCAAACCCACCAAAGTTCTCCTTGCTTGCTTCAATAGGCCCCATTGATACATGTAAACTCAGAATCAGTGCAGAATTTTAGTTTCCATGAACAGCCTGCAGTCCAACCTTTTAGACATTAATAATTCAAGTGTCCACCCATGCACTCAGGTTTCAGATTAACAATCTTAGAAATGATGGCTACCATGGGTCTGGATTCTGAGTCAAAGGGTTGTGATTTCAAGCCTAAGCCCCAAATGAAGACATAAGCCATGATTTAGACCAACCACCCAATGTGCAACTGAGAGGGTACTGCACTACTAGAGGGACTGTCTTTCAGAAGAAACATACAAACAAGCCTCCATATACCCTCTCAAGTAGATCGAAAATATTCCATCACAATGCTGCAAAGAGGACTAGTGACAACTGGCAACATTACCACAATTGAAATTATTGAACGGGGCTAAACGAGGTTCCAAAAAGGGGTCGGCGAACTGCACTACCAGCTCAACACTCACTGAAGTGGCAGCAGTGAAACCCCGCCCACATGTTGTTGCAGAGAAATACAACTCATTCCAAATACCCATTCAAGTGAAAATTGAAATGCAATTTTTAATTCTGAGGAAAAATACAAGACAACATTTAATAAACTCATAAAACATCCAATTAGATCATTGTGTGGCAGGAGGTTTTGGTGACACAGGTACATGGTGCTTACCTGGAGTAGCCTCTCCAGTTG
This sequence comes from Rhincodon typus, assembly GCF_021869965.1. Taxonomy (NCBI): domain Eukaryota; kingdom Metazoa; phylum Chordata; class Chondrichthyes; order Orectolobiformes; family Rhincodontidae; genus Rhincodon; species Rhincodon typus. The sequence goes on from NC_063341.1 coordinate 1,481,268, forward strand.
GTAAAATTTGCAATGCAGATCCTCAAAGTTGTTCTTGTAGAGATCCCGGAGACCATAATCATACATGATCTTCACCAAGACGCAGAACGCCTGCTCCTCTGGCATCTACGAATAGATATTCAGGTCAGGAAGACATTTGTTAACCATGGTAGCCTCTGTGCAGATCAGATTAACATCCTTGTTTGGCCCTGGAGCCACCAATGTTTGCTGTTACTCATAGGTAGCACTCTCGGCTGAGCCTATAGGTTTAAAGGCTCACTCTGGACACTGAGCACCAAGTCTAGGCAGGCACTCCGAGCGCAGTGTGGGCAGAAAGGGGTACATGGTCAGACTGAGACAAGACAGTGCATACTTGGGGAAGTTGATACAAAGTGAGAATTCGGTGCATGGGAGAATAGGTGCTTTTACAGTCAGGTTAATTGCAAGATCTTAAGCTTGAGTCAATACAGTGTGGAGCTGGAGGAACACAGCCGGTCAGGCAGAATCAGAGGTGCAGGAGAGTCGATGTGTTGGGCCTAGACCCTTCATCAGGATTGGAGATTTGACTCTGACTCCAGCATCTGCAGTTCTTGCGATCACTAAGATTTTAAGCTTGCTGAGCGGGAATTCAGTGAAGGGGAAATAGAAGAGGTTACTTTATGAGTAGAAGCTGCTAGGGACTGCATTTCAAAGTCAGGAAATTTTGGAAGAATGTAAATTTATAAAACAACCCAACACAAGATAAATGAGTTGAAAGCAAACAGTACAAAAGTAATATTAAGGTACAATATGCCCATCTTCTGGCAATTGGGGAATTTTGGACACTTCACAAAACCAAGACAGACTCAGGATAGATCACCAGCTGTAAAAGCTTCAGCTACAGAGATGCTGAAGTCAATGTCGTACATCTGCCAGGAAGAGAACTACGTGGATAGCACATTCAGAGACACGGTCACACTGCAGGTTAGAGGCATGCAAGCATTTAGAGAACGGGTAACTCCAAGCAGTTAAAGAAAGCAAAGCAGATAATGCAGGATTTCCTCCAAGATCCCTCTTATTATATTGGTTTCTGTGCAGGATACTGATAAAAATGAAATGGGAGGACAAGGCAGATGAATGCGCACTTAGAAATACAGCACAGGCCTTCTCGGACACTGAGATTGGCTCTGGAGAAGATGGCATCTGTGCAAGCTGGATGAGTTGAACCTGGGACAGAATTTCTTGGATGGCATTTGGCTAGTGCTGTGGGCGGCAGGGGTTTCAAACTAACGTGGGTGGAGAAGGGAAGGTAGGGAGTTGAGAACCCGGAGAACCTGTCAGAAAGTACTACCCGGGTGCACAAGAATTCAGGGAAAGGCAGATAGCACTAACAGATAGTAAACTAATAGGTGAAGCTGCAGAAAGAAAGAAATGAAATAAATCTAAATCAGGGTGACACATTTGTAAATGTACAGCATGTAGTCAATAAGTTTGTTGAGGTATGGGTGCAGATTGCTAGGTGAAATGATGATATTGTGGCTTCAACAGAGACATGATTGAAGACTAGGCAGGAATGGGTGTTAAATAATCCTGGTTACAAGATGTTCAGAAAAGACAGGAAAGGGAGAAAGGGAGTTAGCACTGTTGGTTATGGAGTTCAGTGCAGCGATAGGGAAACCGGATGTAAAAGAGACTTCAAGAACAGAATGAATTTGATGAAAGCTAAGGAACGAAAACGGTACAATCATATTGCTCAGTGGTCATTCCTAGTTTGTATTCAGGAGAATTTTCTACAACAGTGTGTGTCCAGTCCAACAAGAAAAGAGGAACTGCTCGGGTTCTTGGGAAGGAGGTGGACCAAGTAGATCAAGTTCAGTGGGGGAAGCTTATAGGATTCCATGATCATTGCACCATAAGGTTTAGAATGACAATGGGAAAGAACAAAGGACAGCCCAGAGTAATAATTAACTGCGTGAGAGCTGAGCTCAATAGGGCAAGAGCACAGCTGGATTGGATAGACTGAAACTGAAGGTTGGCAACATAAACAGTAGCTGAGCAATTGGGTACTTTCAAAGAAGAGATGGTTCAGGTCAGTTGAGATATACTCCTTCAAAAGGAGGAGGTAGGGAAAACAAATTCAGAGCTCTCATGATGCAAATGGAGGTAGAGAAAGAAGAAAACATTTGTTTATGACCGATGTCAGGTAGAAAGTACAACCGAGAGCCAAGCTGAAAGCAAAAGGTTCAGAAGGGAGGTGAATACATTTGTAAGAATAGCAAAGAGAGGTTAAGAATAAAGACTGGCAGCTCATATAAAGGGGAATTTCAATGTCCACTACAGAACACAAAAGAAGCAAAAGTGTGGTAGATGGAAGGGTAAGGCTAATTACAACCAACGAGATTTATAAATGGAGGCAGGGAACATGGCTGAGGTATTAAATAAATATCTCGAATGTGTCTTTCCAAAGGAAGGAAATACTGCCACGGCTATAGTAACAGAGGAGGAAGCACATTCATCAGAAAGTTTTAAAATTGATAAGGAGGGGTATTGGACAGGTTGCGGTATTTAAAGTTATATGACACTGGAACCAAATGATCCAAGAATATTGAAGGAAGAGAGAGTGGAAATTGTAGAGTCACTGGCCACAATCTTTCAGTCCTCCCCAGACTCAGAGAGGTGATGGAGAACTGAAGAACTAGAAACATTGTGCTCTTGTTCAGGAAAGTTTGTAAGGATAAACCAGCAGTTTAACTTCAGTGACAGGGAACTTTTTTAAACAGTATTTGAGAATCATTTACTGTAATAGTCACATGGAAAAGTGTGATTATTTCAGAAACTCCAGCACCAATTTCTTACAGAAAATAGCGTCTAACCAATTTGCTGGAGATTTTTGGGGAGTTAAGGGAGAATTGATGAGGACAATGCTTTTGGGGTGACATATATGGTGTGACACAATTCCACATGCCAGACTTCTAAAAAAGCCTTTTATGAAGATAAAAAGGAAGAATTAGTAACATGAATATAATATCAGTTGACGGTGAGGAAACAAAGAGTAACCTTTAATGGATATTTTATATTAGTGATCTAGATCTTGATGTGCTTGATGTGCAGGGGACAATTTCCAAATTTGTGAATGAGACAAAACATGGAAGCATTGTAAACTGCACTTTGGTGGAAATAATATGGAGTGAGGCATTCAAAAGAGCAGGCAGATGATTATTTAATTACGTGCAGGACTTTTGAGAAAAGGCAGAATGGCACTAAGTAATGATGCTTATTCAGTGAGCCAGTGCGTGCTTCCTTCAGCATTGTAACAAGCTTGTGATTCTGTGAAATGAGCGCCGCTCCATCAGACACGCCATCTTTTGGATGCAACATTAAATCAAAGTTTGGTCTACCTCCCAGGGTACGTAAATGAGCCCATGGCATCATTTTAAAGAAGAGCAGGGCAGTTCTCCTGGGTGTCCTGAACAATTAACATTTAGCTCTTGATCGTCTTTGCTGAAACAGATGATCTGGTTGTCATCATATTTCTATTTGAGGAAGCTTGATGTGAGGGAGGGGGAGTTATGTCTTGCCTGGCATCAGCAGCCACGGCTTCAGTGAATGCCTGTGGGCTGGAATTTCACTACCAGGTGGAGTTTCTTCACTTGCGAGTTCCATACATTCCTATGGCAGACAGCCACCTGATAACTGTGAAGTACCTGCTCATGTGAAGTAAAATGGGGGCAACCTTTAGTGTAACCTGCAGGACCATTTGAAAACCTCATTAACTTCATGAACTGGTTGACTAGCCAGCTACGTGTGCAGGAAGTGATTGCCACACTGCGGATGAAGGTCAGAAGTTCTTGCTGACGTGTCACACATGGTGGCACAAAATTCTCCGAAGCAAAACAATCTACTTACATGCAGCAGAAGTACAGCAGCAAGGAAAGACTGGCCCTGGCAATAGCCAATGTCCTCGTCATACACAGAGTATGCCTGCAGAGAAGAACAAAACAGCACTGAAAACCAAGACTCAGTTACCAACTACACAAGCATTGCCCCCAACTTGTAAAGATGTGCCCCCACCATGTCCGTCCTCACATGAGCTCACAGTTTTAAAAAATCCTACACATTTTCAACCTGTACTCTCACGGTTTTTAAAGGAGAGGCAACAGTCACACTGTTAGGATACTTTGTTCAATCAGGTCATGAACAAAAGTCAGTAAAATTCCAGAATTCTGACACCTAGAGAAAATCTGGATAATTTTAGTCTGCAGTAGAATTTTTGGTCTAAATAAATAAACACTTTATTTTGAAAAACAACCGTCACACATTTAAACAGGCAGGCAGATGATTAACAATTAGCAATCGACATGTGATTGCAATTGTGCGTATGTATGCTTCCTCTCTCGGAACTGTGTAAAAAAATTTCTCACTATTGTTGAAAGATGTATATATTAACATGTGCTCACTGACAGCTCATATTTCATACTTGTGTAGAGACTCTATATGCCAAGGACAGGGGTCACACAGCCGCAGAAGTTAATGTTCAGAGATGGATGTGTTTTATCTTCTGGGGAGGGGAGGTGGGGAATTGCCATACAGCTTTTGAGGATAATGGGGCTGAGAGAATAAGATAATCAAAAGGAAACAGCCAAATACAGGATATATGTCCCTCTCCACCCCTATCTGCCTTCCAGAGGGACCGCTCTCTCCACAACTCCCTCGTCCGTTCCACACTCCCCACTAGCCCCATCACCCCCAGCACCTTTCCCTGCAACCGCAGGAAGTGCTACACCTGCCCCTACACCTCCCCCCTCATCTCCATTCAAGCCACCAAAAAAACCTTCCACATCAGACAGATGTTCACCTGCACATCCACTAATGTGGTCTATTGTATCCGCAGTTCCCGATGTGGCCTCCTGTACATTGGTGAGACCAAGCGGAGGCTTGGAGGCCACTTTTGTAAAGCACCTGCGCTCTGTTTGCAACAAACGACAACACCTTCCAGTCGCAAACCACTTCAACTCCCCGACGACATGTTCATCCTGGGCCACCTCCAGGGTCACAACGATGCCACCCAGACACTTGAGTAGCAACACCTCATATTCCGCCTTGGGAGCCTACAACCCAATGGTCTCAATGTGGACTTTACTAGCTCCAAAATTTCCCCACCCCTGGCCTCATCCCATGACCAACCCTCCCTCTCATCCCCACCCCCTTGACCTGTCCATCTTCTCTCCCACTTATCCACTCCTCCCACCTCACTGGCCAATCTCCACCACTGCCTTCCTGCACTCACCTATCACCATCCCACCTACCTTCCCCAGCCCCACCCCTCCTCTGACTATTTATTTCAGAGCTCCCTTCCCCCTCCCCCATTTCTGAAGAAGGGTCCCGACCTGAAATGTCAGCTTTCCTGCTCCTCTGATGCTGCCTGGCCTGCTGTGTTCCTCCAGCTCCACACTGTGTTATCCAAATACAGGGGTTTTGGGACTGAATTAAGTAAGGTTTGGGGCAGAAATGAGAGATTTTGCCTGTGATTTCTCAGTAGAGGTTGTTTTCTGATATGTTGTGGCGACTGTGTGCTTTAGATGGGAGCCAAGGCTAAATCATAGAACATACAATTATACAGCATAGGAACAGGCCCTTTGGCTCATGATGTTGTGCCGAACATGATGCTAATCCCTTCTACCTGCCCTTGGTCCATATCCCTCCTTTCCTTGCATATACATGTGCTTATCTATCACTCTCTTAATGTCCCTAATGTATTTGCCTCCACCATCAGCCTGGCAATATGTTTCAAACTCCTACTACTCTGTGTAAAAAAACTTGCCTCTCACGTCTCCTTTGAACTTTCCTCCCTCACTTTAAATGCACGCCCCCTAGTATTAGACATTTCAACTCTGGGAAAAAGATTATGATCATCAACCATATCGATGCATCTCATAATTTTATAGACTTCTGTCAAGTCTCCCCTTCGCCTCCGCCACTCTAGAGAAAACAACTTAAGTTTTTCTATTAAAGAAAACAAAAAGAACTGCAGATGTTGTAAATCAGGAACAAAAACAAAGTTGCTGGAAAAGCTCAGCAGGTCTGGCAGCATCTGTGAAGGAGAAAACAGAGTTAACGTTTCGGGTCCTGTGACCCTTCCTCAGAAGGGTTGTTGTTGTTAAGTTTTTCTATCCTTTCCTTCTCGCTCATACCCTTTAATCCAGGCAGCATCCTGGTAAACATCTTCTCACCCTTGTCAAAGCCTCCACATCCTTCCTGTAATGTGGTGACCAGAATTGAATGCAATACTCTAAGTGGGGCCTAACCAATGTCTTATAAAGCTGTGACATGACATCCTGACTCTTGTACTGAAGTCCCCGACCAGTAAAGGCAAGCATGCCATACACCTCCTTTACCACCCTATCTACTTGTGTGGTCACTTTCAGGGAGCTATGGATTTGAACCCCAAGATCCCTCTGTACATCAGTGCTGTTCAAGGTCTTGCCGTCAACCGTATACTTTTCCTCAATATTTGATCTCCTAAAGTGCAGCACCTTATACTTACCCGGATTAAACTCCATCTGCCATTTCTCTGCCCATATCTGCAACTATCTATATCCAGCTGTACTCTTTGACAACTATTTATATTATCCACAACTTTACCGATCTTTGTATCACCTGCAAATTTAATAACCCACCCATCTACACTTTCATCCCAATCATTTATAAGTATCACAAACAGCAGAAGTCCCAGTATGGATCCCTGCGGACCACCACTAGTCATGGACATTCAGCCAGAAAGAAAACCCTTTCACCACGACCCTCTACCTTCTGTGGGCAAGCCAATTCTGAATCCACGTGGCCAAGTCACCATGGATCCCATACATCTTAATCTTTTAGTTGAGCCTGCCATGAGGGATCTTACCAAAAATGTTACTAAAATCCATGTAAATAACATCCACTGCTCTATCCTCTGTCACCTCCTTGAAAAATTCAATCAGTTAGTAATGACCTGCCCCGCACAAAGCCATGCTGACTGCACCTAATTAGGCCATGCTTTTCCAAATGCATGTAAATCCTATCCGTAAAGAATTCTCTCCAATAGCTTGTCCACCTTAATACTCTTCAAGACACCCAGCACCGCTTCTTTCTTGATCTCAAAATACCCTAGCATATTAGCATGCTCGACACAAATCTCACTATCCTTCATATCCTTCTCCTGGGTGAATACCAATGCAAAGTACTCATTTAGGATCTCACCCACATCCTCTGCCTCCAAGCACAAGTTCACTCCCTTATCTTTGAGTGGTCCTACCTTCTCCCTAGTTATTCTTTTGTTTTTAATGTATCTATAGAATGCCTCTTTAACCCTACTTGCCAAGGTCATTTCATGGCCCCTCTTTGCTTTCCTAATTCCCTGCTTGAGTACTTTCCTGCTTTGTGTTTTCATCACAGGCCCTGTCTGATTTTAGCTTCCTAAACCTTACATATGCTTTTTTGCCTTTTGACTAAATTCACAAACTCCCTCATTATCCAAGGGTCCCTTACCTTGCCATCCTTGTTCTTCCTCCTAACTGGAACATGCCGGTCCTGAACTCTGATCGGCAAATCTTTAAACAACTCCCACATGTCCCACAGGTTGCCTGATAACAGCTCCTCCCAATTAACACACTCTAGCTCCTGCCTAATACTGACAATTTGCTGTCCCCCAATTTAGTACCTTCTTGCAAGGTCCTGACTTATCCTTATTCGCAGCTATCTTAAAACTTAAGGAATTATGACCACTGTTACCAAAATGCTCTCCCACTGAAAGGTCAGTCACCTGGCCAGACTCGTTAGCCAACGCAAGGTCCAGTATGGTCCCTCCTCTAGTTGGACTATCCACATGCTGTTTTAAGAAACCCTCTTGGGTGCATTTAACAAATTCTGCCCCATCTCAGCCTCTTGCTCTAAGGGAGTCCCAGTCAGTATTGAGGAAGTTAAAGTCACCCATTATGACAACCCTGTTGTTATTGCATCTTTCCAAAATCTGCCTACGTATTTCTTCCTCAATGTTTCGGTGGCTTTTGGGAGGTCCTATGGCATAATCCTATCAGAGTGATTGTACCCATCTTATTTTTGAGCTCTACCCATATTGCCTCAGTGGATGAGCCCTCCAGTATGTCTTCTCTGAGTGCAGATGTGACATTCTTCCTGATTAGTAATGCAACTCCTTCACCTCTTTTACCTTCCTCTTTATCTTGTCTAAAAGAACGAAACGCTGGAAAATTGAGCAGCCGGGTCCTCTCCCTCTCTCAACCAAGTCTCTGTAATTGCCACCACATCAGAGTCCCATGTACTGATCCAGGCTCTAAGCTCATCTGCCCTACCTATAATGTTTTTTGCACTGAAATAGATGCACTTCAGCCCATTAGTACCATCGTGTTCATTTACCTGTCTCTACCTGTCCTTTCTTTCTGATTTACTGATCCTAACATCTACCTTTCCCTCAATCTCCCAGGAACAGATTTAAATTGGTCAAACCAATCAAGGTATTTTTTATCATTTCGTCCAGCTTAGAGATTTTGGATCCAGGCGTTAAGAGGTTTACTTTAATAAACAATTCAAAGTTGAGCCAAGCCCCATGTCTGTGAATTTGTTCTTTACTAAGTTGTAAAGTCCAAGGCCCATTGTAAGAAGGGAACGGGAACCACTTACACATTTCACAAAATTCGGTGCCTACTCTGACCTTTACACTGTTAACTTAATGTAAGCTACAATCATTCAAACCCTCATATCAGCTTTGTTCAACACGATTATAAAGAATTTCCCACTTATCTTGGTATTTCGATCAGCCCACCATGTCCATAGCAATTCTTTCACAAAACAATCAAGTTATTTCCTCTCCACTGCTCTTATTATTTATTTTGCCAACACTGGATGAATATGAGATGATCGGAAAGTTAAGTCAGGATGGTATGGAGGAAGTGATTGACATTATCAAAGAAAGTTCTCTAATTCTTGGTGACTGACTAATTTAGTGCAGTTCCTCAGCTCTCACCCTTAGATTAATGGACATCTACTCAGGCAGTTTCCCAGTAATCTTAGTTTGGCCTCCAACCTAAGCATCTTTGCCTTCCTTGGAATTTGATAAGATGCACTAGAAATGAAAGTGTGACGTTAAAGACATCAGATGTAATGAAAACCATCTAAAAGTTTCAAATAAAGAGGAAGTCCTGCATATTCCTGACCACACCTGTAAAACTCACATTCCCAGCTTTCACTGAAATTAAGCATTATCCTTCAAAATGGTGGGATGTGTAAAATATTATCTGGGCTAACTCAGTAATCTGGTGTCTTATTGAGTAAGTTTGGAAACTATTTTATACATCCCATCGTTCAGCAATTCTCTTAGTCCTCTTGATACGGGTAAACATTTATATGGTCTCAAAGTAACGCATTAAGTGTAAGATAAATCCAGCTGCGTTCAGCCCCACTGTTCAAAGGCCAGACTGTGTGGCAAAGGACTTGTTCTCCTTAACTGCCGCATTCTCAATCAATCATGAACACCATGACAGGCTCTGCACTCCCATCTGCAGTCACATCTTCCATGTTGTGCTGGCTCTCCCTACGCTATCTCATCCCCACAGGTTGCCATTCCTTCTGTGCTGTATTGGTTGTTACTAAACCAGCAAATGCACAGGGATTAAAAAGCTTCCAATGTGGTTAATCAGTACTGGCTGTTTAAAGGCACAACGTATTTACAATTCCAGACCTAAGCAGGCAGCAAACATTCTCTTCGCTTATTCACTTCAAGAACACAAAGAACGGACCAAGCAATGAGACATCTATTTTAAGCAGATAGCAGAGGCGACATAAATTACTGTCAAACTACTGGTGGTCAGTCCCAAATAACCTAGAAATATGACATTTGCAAGATGATGTTTCAGAACTGTTTAATTTAGGGTGAAATGAAAGGGGGTCATGTGGCCAATTCTGAAGTCTGCCCAACTAGTCTGAATGATGCAGCTGTTAAAGGGAGGCCCTTTGGGTTTTTTTTTTGCTGTACAGAAGGTGTAAGGCATTCATAATTGGAGGAAAATGGCAACAACATATGTTGACAGTGAATAGACTGCTAGTCTCTAAACTTGCAGGCATGTATGAAGAATACTGGGTTGAAAACAATTATTCTTTAAACCATCCATTTGCTTCCAAGACATAGAAGAGATTTCCCCAAGAGAATAGCTAATCAGCATTTCTTCCTGGATACAAGGCCCATATGACTTATGTGCCCATAGAGGTGGACTTTAAGAAGGGATGACTTCATAGGGTGCCATTGTGATACATTGAAACACTACCCCCTGCAAGTTACTCTCCAAGCTACTGACCATTCTGACTTGGAAATATATCGCCGTTCCTTCCCTAGTGCTGGGTTAAAATCCTGGAATTCCCTCCGTAATGGCATCGTGGGTCTACCTACAGCATGTGGACTGCAGTGGTTCAACAAGACAGCTGACCACCACCTTCTCAAGGGGCTATTAGGGACAGGAAACAAGCGATGCCCAGCCAGTGATGCCCATATCCCATGAATTAATTTCACAGATTTGCCCTGTGTCTATACACGTTCCCATGGAAAGTGATAGACAGGCAGTCCAAGAAGAAGGGGTCTCAGGGAGCTTCCTACTTTAGAAAGTATTTCTGGAATCTCCTTGAATTAAAAATTAATACCCAAGAAACCAGTGCAAACAAAACATCCAGGAGCAAAATCAAAGCAAATTAGAAAGAAGTGAGAATCTACTTCAGTTCTTTCAATTCTTTAAATTCTTTCATTTATTTCTTGTAAAACGTATTGGTGTGATTGCAAAAATCATACAATGGACTGAGGAGTAATCTTTTAATTGGCTGATGGATAAGCTGTTTGTTTTGCAATTGGCCAAGGGAATACTATGTGCTGCAAGGTTGGACACTTTGAGTAACAAATGGTGGGAGTGTAAAGGCCAAACCTCACATTGGGACACCTCTGAGACATGCTGTGGTATGTTATGAATACAAGTTGTTGTTATTGAAACAAGAGTCAGGAATGTGGCACCACAGGGCCTTGGCTTCCCACCTCTGGATTAGGGAAGCTGCTGTTGAATACTCAACTTTCAATCCATGGCTGCTGTCTTAATGTTTTACAGACAGCAGCTAAAGGAACCAACATAGCTGACACACTAGCCATGCCCCTGTGACTAACAAAGAGAAAAGGAGGCAAGGGTGGTGGGAGGGAGAAGGGTAAAAGATGGTCATCTGATCATAATAATGTGCAATAATTTGGGATCCCAGTTACACCACAGAAGCAATGGCACATCTATGAGATAGATAAATTGCCGAGGGTGCAGGATGACTCAGTTGGCTCCCCATGTTCAAGTACTGCCTTGACTGGTTTGTCATTAACATCATGACCTTGCAGCTCAAGACTCAGTTCTCAAATTACGCAGAGGCACAATGACATCCGGGACTATTGCACCCCTTTGATTCGACGCACCACTGCCAAGCAAGCAGTTTTATAGAGAATGTCAAAGCACCTACAGCCATTTCAAAGCACACTGTATTCATAAGCATTGCACAGATAGTAAACTGAAGCTTCAAATGGCACACATCAGCTGAGGAACAGGATTACCCTTCTGATCTGATGCCCATCGTGTCTAAACAAGCTGCCAGCACTCACCGTCTCAAGTTAGACCTGAAGCGTGCACGCTTGGGAAAGAGAAACGGGAGCAACTATAGGCCATGAACATGTTCAGAATTGAAAGGAGAAAAACGGGATTCAGCCACCAGTCAAGAACACTGACTAATGCCGCGAAGGCACGCATGCATATTGATTTTCAAAATGCTAGTGAAGCTTGACAATCACGCAAAACACCATGCTGGTTGAAGGGGCAGTAGAAGCAAATTCAATTGTATCTTTCAAAAGGGAACTGGATAAATACCTCAAGGGTTAAAATTAGGGAGTGATGGAAAAGCGCAAGGGATTGGAACTAAATTGAAAACTTTTTCATAGAGCTGTAACAGGTATGGGGGACTGAATGGCCTATGTCCATGCTGGGATGTTATAAATCCAAAAATACTTGTGTCTCATTACTAATTATTGGCATAATTATTGACATATTTATGATGACTCGAAATCATGTCTGAATGTAACAAAATATATCTTAATATTTACTAAAAAGTTGATTCAAAGCAGAAGCTCTGAGGATTCAGCCTCAGAGAAACCCTGGAGCATATTCACCAGAGTGCGCTTCCTGTTCCATCTCTGGCTGCAAGGCAATGTGAAAGGTACCTTCTATTATTTTCAGGTTCAAATCCTGCCACGGCAGATGGTGGAATTTGAACTCAATAAACATATCTTGAATTAAGAATCTAATGAAGACCATGAATCCACTGTCAATTATCTAGGCCCGAAACGTCAGCCTTCCTGCTCCTCTGATACTGCTTGGCCTGCTGTATTCATCCAGCTCTACAGCTTGTTAAATCGGAAAAACCCATGTGGTTCACTAATGCCCTTTAGGGAAGGAAACTGCCATCATTACCTGGTTTGGCCGATCTGTGACTCTAAACCCTCAGCAATGTGGTTGACTTTAAACTGCCCTCTGGGCTATTAGGGATGGGCAATAAATGCTAGTCTAGCCAGCGATGCCCTCATCCCATGAATGAATAAAGAAAATAAAAGTCTGTTGTGGGGACTCCAGGTGTGATGGCACAGCGAACAGGAGACATGTCATTGCTGGAGATGCAGCAGCTATTCCTAGCAGTTGCAGTAGACAAGAGCAACCCCCAAAATTGAATGAGAAATACTGGATATAAGAACCAGAAGCAGGAGTGGGCATTCAGCCCCTCGAGCCTGCTCCACCATTTAATAAGATCATGACTGATCATATCTCAGTCTCAACTCCTGCCCACTCCTCATAACTGTTCAACCTATGACTAATTATAAACCTGTCTGTCTACTCCTTCAATGTCCTGGTGTCCACCACAATCTGGGTTTGTGAATTCCACAGATTCACGTCCCTCTGATGGAAGTAACTCCTCTGCATTTCTGAATTAAATCTGCCATTCCTTAGCCTAAAACTATGACCTCTTGTTCTAGATTGCCCTGCAAGATGAAACATCCATTGTACATCTACTTTGTTGATCCTCTTCAGGATCTTATTACATACTTTAAGTAGATTGGAAAGGTTACAGACTTGCTTGCTGAGGCTGTGTGTTTGATTGCAGACTCAGCACTGTCTGGGTGAAGAAATTTCTCGTCATGTCAACCTAAATAGCCTACCCCTTACCCTTAAACTGTTAATCCCTGGTCTAGATGCCCCGGTCATTGGAACATAATTCCAGCATTTACCCTATTGAGTACTTTTAGAGTATTATAGGTTTCTATAGAGCCCCCCTCATTCTTCTAAACTCCAGTGAATATAGCCTAACTAACCCCATCCCAGGAATCAGTCCGGTAAATCTTCATTGCTCTCCCTCCATAGTCAGAATATCGTTCCTCAGATAAGGAGGCCAAAACTGCACACAATTCTCCAGATGTGGCCTCACCAAGGCCCTGTACAAGTGCAGCAAGATATCCCTGCTCTTGTACTCGAATCCTCTTGCTATGCAGGCCAATATATCATTGGGTTTTCTCACTGCCTACTGCATCTACATGCTTATTTTCAGCGACTGGTATACACCCAGGTCTTGGGAAACCTCCTGTTTCCCAATCTATCATGATTCTGAAAATATGCCTTCAAGTTTTTACTATCAAAGTGAATAACCTCATATTTATCCACATTGTACTTCATCTGCTATTAATTTTCCCATTCACTCAATCTATCCAAATCACACTGCATCTTCCTCCCAGCTCACAATCACACCTAGTTTTGTGTCATCTGTAAACTTGAATATATTACATTTAGTTCCCTCATCTGAGTCATTAATATAAAGTGTGAACAGGTGGGGTAAAAGCACTGATACCTCAATTATCACAGACACCAATGTCAAATAAAACAATCTGAAATGAACAGTGAAAATATATCCCTGTCTTCCCAGTTATTCCACTAGAGTTTTTTGTAAGAGCAGAAGAAATAGGAGCAGAGATCGGCCATTGAACAAGATTAGGGCTGATAATCTACCTCAACTTCACCTGCCCGCACAATCCTGTCAAAGCCAAAAATCGATCGACTTCTTTCCTGAATATATTCAATGACAGAAATAGGCTTTAATATCTTTTTGTGTGTTGCATTGTTGAATGTGCACTGCCAGAGAAATATCAGCCACTTTGAAAGATTGTAGGAATGTTTTGAAGGAGGTTCACAGAGTGACTGGGTACATTTACAATAAGATATAAAAGGTGCTGTAAGGTATTTACAAGGATGATACAAATACTGACAGGTTATAAAAATCAAAGACTGAACAGGAGGGGACTTCTCTCCACAAAGAGATGAATGGAGATCTTCAGGAGTTCAAAAATATAAAAGCAGAATATTATTTAAAAGGAACAAGATTGCAGATTTTTAAGGTACAAAGGGATTTTTCTATTTTATTCATTCAGGGAATGAGAGCTTTGATGGCTGGACCAGCATTTAATTACCCTTGAGAATGTGAGCTGCCTTCTTGAAGCATTACAATCTATTTGGTGACGATAGATCCACAATTCATGATTTTGACCCAGCGATACTGAAGGAATGATGATACATTTCTGAGTCAGGATGGTCAGCAGCTTGGATTAGAGCTTGCAAGTGGCGCTGTTTCCATGTATCTGCTGCTTTTGACCCTCTAGATGCTACCTGTCATGGGTTTGGAAGGTGCTTTCTAAGGAGCCTTGGTGAATTTCCGCAGTACATCTTGTAGATGGTACATACTGCTATGAGGGAGGGTGTGTGTAAGGGACAACATTTTTTTTTCCCTTTCTGAATATAAACTGAAATGGAAGTTGAACTGCTCCATGGTTGAAAATAACAGGAGAATTTTTCAACTTGGAATAAAATCAAGAGCAGCCCACTTTCATCTCTATAAGATAATATTGCTTTGAGAAGCAGTGGAGATAGAGCAGCACCAAGAGTATTGGAGTTGACAGGCAATTAGTTGAGCTACAGTTTTTTACAAAGCTGTAAGTGGCAGGGCAGCCAGAGACCTCCAGAGCCACCTAACTAAAAACGTTTCTCTCACCCTGAGTCCCAGTGAAAGTGAAAGGCAAAAAGTCAAGACAGCTTAAAAGTATGAATTCCACCAAGAAATAAAGACAAGGTCCTATAACCGAAGTGAAGAATGACCATTACCTTACAGACTATAGTGTGTCATCATTGCTGAAATCAAAAGGAGCTAAGAGAGATAATTCAACCCACCCTTGTCATTTGGACTTTTGATCTTCACAATATTGCTTTCTGTCCATACTTAACCCACTCAAAACATTTGTGTCTCAGCCCTTGAGCTTGTCTAACAGGTTTGAGATTCTTGCTCCCTGTGTGGATGAGAGTGAGGGCTGTAGGGAGGATAAGCAAACTGACCATAGCACGATGGTACAGGGAGCCATTCAAGAGGGGGGAGAAAACAGAAATGTAGTTGTAAAAAAAACTTCAGAACTGACCGCCAGAGTACTCAGACCGCTAGGAATCATGACAGCACACAAACCAGTAGCCACACTAAGACAGCCAGTGACCAGAGTCAAAGACCCAATAGATACCACAGACAGGACGAATGTAGTCTACACGACACCATGTGGAGACTGCACAAAACACTACTTGGGACAACAGGCAGACAAGTAGCAACCCGCATCCACAAACACCAGCTAGCAATTAAACAACACAACCAGATATCCTTGGTTTCAATACACACAGATGAGAAAAAATACAGTTTCAACTGGGACAACACTACTATCATTGGACAAGTTAAACAGAGGACAGCCAGGGAATTCTTGGAGGCTAAGCATGCATCCACGGACTCCATTAACAAACACATTGAATTAGACACGATGTACCGACCATTACAATGCACAGCTGGAACCGGCACCTACTGGAAGTGGCAAAAACCAGACCAAATAAATTCGAACCTGCACAAGACAACACCACTTCATGGGAGGCTCCACAGAACTGAGGATGTCACCTAGTAAGGGGATGAAACGTCTGCTATCAAACCTCCCAGCTCAGTGAACACACCAACATCTACAAATGTAGTTGTAACTGGGGATAGAATAGTTAGGGAATAGACACTGTTCTCTGTGGCCAGGATCGAGAGTCCCGAAGGCTGTGCTGCCTGCCTGGTGCTCGGGTTCAGGATATCTCACCTGGGCTGCAGAGGAACTTGGAGTAGGAGGGGGAAGATCCAGTTGTCGTGGTCCACGTGTGCACCAACAATATATGTAGAAAGAAGAAAGTTTCTGCTAAGGGAATGTGAGCAGATAGCAGCTAAATTAAAAAGCAGAACCAAAAAGGCAATAATCTCTGGATTACTACCTGAGCCAAAGCAAATTGGCACAGGGTCAACAAGATTAAAGAGGTAAATGTGCGGCTCAAAGATGTGGGAGAAAGTGGGAGAAACAGGTTCGAATTCATGGGACATTGATACCAGTAGTGGGGAAGGAGGGAGCTGTTCCAATGGAACAGGTTCCATCTGAATAATGCTGGGACCAGAGTTGTGACGAATTACATGATGTGGGCTGTGGATAGGGCTTTAAACTAGGTAGTGATGAGCAGGTGGTTCAGTTGCATGGAAAAATTCAAGGGAGGAGAAGGTCATGGGTGGAGGGTTCAGTAGAGGTTATTGAAGTTTCCAGAAGTAGTAATAGGACAGAGAGTATGGAAAGAATCAAGAATCTAACTTCTGGGGCAGCAGATAACAGAACAACTGTGAGAAGGGGGCAGTCAACTCAGGACTGAGGGTGTTGTACTTAAATGAAAGCAGTATACGAAACACTGCATTGCAATGCAGATTGAAATTTGCAGATATGACATAAGTATCACAGATGTGGCTGCAAGGGGATCAGGGCTGGAAACTAAATATCCAATGACACATGTTCTATCGACAGGACAGGCAGATGGGCAGGGGGCATTGTTGCCTCATTAGTAAGAAATGAAATTAAAACAGTAGCAAGAAGTGACACAGAGTGAGAAAGTGTGGAATCAATGTGGGTAGAGTTGAGGTCCCGCAAGAAATAAAGACCCTGATGGGAGTTATGTACAGGGAGTACTCAGAATGTGGGAAAGAAAATAAGTCAGGAGATAGGGAAGGGCAATGTAAGGAAGGCAGCATTACCATCATCACAGGGGAATTCAATATGCAGATGGACAGGGAAAACCAGTTTTGTAGCGAGCTTAAGAAAAGAAATTCATGGAATGTCTACGAGATAGTCTTTTGGAGCAGCTTGTGGTAGAGGTCACTAGGGAACAGGCAATTCTGGATTTGCATCATTTTCTGCCACTTCCGCCACCTGCAATCTAATCTCACAACCAAAGATATATTTCCCTCCCCACCCCTATCTGCCTTCCAGAGGGACCGCTCTCTCCGCAACTCCCTCGTCTGCTCCACACTCCCCACTAGCCCCATCACCCCCAGCACCTTTCCCTGCAACTGCAGGAAGTGCTACACCTGCCCCTACACCTCCCCCCTCATCTCCATTCAAGCCACCAAAAAAACCTTCCACATCAGACAGATGTTCACCTGCACATCCACTAATGTGGTCTATTGTTTCCGCAGTTCCCGATGTGGCCTCCTGTACATTGGTGAGACCAAGCGGAGGCTTGGAGGCCACTTTTGTAAAGCACCTACGTTCGGTTCGCAACAAACGACAACACCTTCCAGTCGCGAACCACTTCAACTCCCCCTCCCACTCACTGGACAACATCTCCATCCTGGGCCTCCTCCAGGGTCACAATGACGCCACCCGGAAACTGGAGGAGCAACACCTCATATTCCGCCTTGGGACCCTACAACCCAATGGTCTCAATGTGGACTTTACTAGTTCCAAAATCTCCCCACCCCCGACCTCATCTCATGACCAACCCTCCCTCTCATCCCCGCCTCCTGGACCTGTCCATCTTCTCTGCCAACTGTCTGTTCTTCCCACCTGACTGACCAAGCCCCACCACTGCCTACCTGCACTCACCTATCACCATCCCACCTATCATCCCCAGCCCCACCCCTTCTCTCTCTATTTCAGAGCCCCCTAACCCTCTTCCATTTCTGAAGCAGGGTCCCCACCCAAAATATCAGCTTTCCTGCTCCTCTGATGCTGCCTGGCCTGCTGTGTTCATCCAGCTCCACACTGTGTTATCTTTGGATTCGGTGATGTATAATGAGGCAGGCTTGATCAGGGAGCCGAAGATGAAGGAACCTTTAGAGAGTGGTGACCATAAATATGCAGTTAGAGAGGGAGAAGGTGGAATCAGATGTAATGGTATTACAATTGAGTAAAGGTAACTACAAAGAAATGAGGGAGGAGCGGGCCAGCATTGATTGGAAGAGGAGCCTAGCGAGGCGGATGGTGGAGCAGCAATGGCAGGAGTTTCTGGGGGATAATGAAGGAGGCACAGCAGAAATTCATCCCAAGGAAGAAGAAGCATACTAAGGGGAGGTCAAGACAACCGTCAAAACAACAAGGGAAGTCAGGGACAGCATAAAAGCAAAAGGGAATGTATAAGATGTGGTAAAGGTTAGTGCAAAGGTAGAGGATTGGGAAGCCTTTAAAAACCAGTAGAGAACAACTGAAAAAGCAATAATGGGGAAGGAGGTGAAATGAGGGTAAGCTAGCTAGTAACATAAAAGAGGATTACAAGAGATTTTTGAGATACATAAAAGGTAAGAGTGAGACAAAAGTGGACATTGGACCACTGGAAATGAGGCTGCAGGTGTAGTAATGGGGAAAAAAGAAATGGTGGAGGAACTGAATAGGTACTTTATATCAGTCTTCACAGTGGAAGACAACTGTATACCAGAACTTCAAAAGTGTCAAGGGGCAGAGGCGAGAGTAGCGGCCATCACTAAGGAGAAGGTGCTGGGGAAGCTGAAAGGTCTGAAGGTGCATAAAATACCTGGATTGGATGGACTACGCTCCAGGGTTCTGCAGGAGATGGTTAAGGAGATTGCAGAGGCATTGGTGGTGATCTTTCAAGAATCAATGGAGTTATGGAGGGTTGCAGAGGACAGGAAAGTGGCTAATGTAACACCCCTGTTTAAGAAAGCAGAGAGGCAGAAGATGGGAAATTACAGGCCGGTTAGCTTGACCTCGGTCACTGGTAAGTTTTTAAGAGTCCATTATTAGGCATGAGATTGCAGAGTACTTGGAAGAGCATGGTAAAATGGGGCTGAGTCAGGACTGCTTCGTCAAGTGGAATTCATACCTGACAAATCTGTTAAAATTCTTTGAAGAGATAATGAACAAGTTAGATAAAGGAGAGCCAGTGGATGTCCAGAAAGCTTTCAACAAGGAGCTGTATGGGAGGCTGCTAAATAGGATAACAGCCCATGGTGTTGGGGCAAAGTACTGGCCTGGATAGAGGATTGGCTGACTGGCAGAAGTCTGAGTGTGTGGGAAACAGGGGTCTGTTTCAGGATAGCAGCCAGTGACTAGTGGAGTTCCACAGGGGTCAGTGTTGGGACCACATCTGTTCTCACATTATACATTAACAATCTGGACAAAGGAACTGAGAGCATTGTAGTTAAATTTGCAGATGTCACAAAGACAGGTGGAGGGACTGGCAGTGTTGGAGAAGCAGGGAGGATGCAGAAGAAAGTGGAAATGCTAGGATAGTGGGCAAAGAAATGGCAAATGGAATAACTGTGGCAAAGTGTGACGTTATGCACTTTGGTAGGAAGAATAGAATTGTAGACTATTTTGTAAATGGGGAAAGACTTCAGAAATCTGAAGCAGAAAGGAACTTGAAAATCCTCATTCGGGATTCTCTTAAAGATAACATGCCAGTTCAGTTAGTGGCTAGGACAGGCAGATGCAATGTTAGCATGCATTTCAAGAGGGCTAGAATACAAGAGCAGGATGTCATATGAGAAGTGGTCGAGGACTGTACACTATACTCAATGGAGTTTAGAAGGATGGGGGGGTGGATCTAATTGAAACTTACAGAATACAGAGAGGCCCAGATAGAGTGGATGTGGAGAAAATGTTTCTACCAGTTGGAGAGACACGGACCCAAGTACACAGCCTCAGAGTGAAGGGATGACCCTTTCAAACTGAGACGAGGAGGAATTTCTTCAGACCAAGTCTGTGGAACTCACTGCTGCAGAAGACTGTGGAGGCCAAGTCAATGAGTGTATTTAAGACAGAGATAGATAGATAATGTTCTTGATTATCAAGGGGATCAAGGGTTATGGGGAGAAGGCAGGAGAATGGGGTTGAGGAACATATCAGTCATGATCAAATGCAGGAGCAGACTTGATGGGCTGAATGGCCTAATTCTGCTCCTATATCTAATGGTCTTATGGTTCAGAATAAAAGTGGCGGGGTTACCCACGGAGTTCTTGTATTTGTAATTTGGAGCAGAAACTGTGTGCAACTCAGCACAATTAATAAACTTAAATTTTAACTGAATTTCTGTGATTTCCAAACTCAGAATGATGATACCTAGAAAGACTAGACCTTGGTTCCAATAACCCGAATGTTCTGGGCTCCCAATGCCCATTTTATACAGAATTATGGAGCATTTCAGAACATACTATTTGCCCAAGCATATACGTGTCAATGTTCCACATGAGCTCCCCACCGTCTCCATCTAATCCCATCAATACATCCTCCTATTCTTTTCTCCTACATGTGCCTACCTAAATCTCCATTAAATGCATTTTCTGGAGAAGTTTCCAAGTCCAGGGAATGAGCCCATAGCACCTTGACCTTGGCCAATGTTAACAATGCAAGCTTTGTAACACTGAAAAAAGACCGCAATGCCTCTATGCCCTGGATGAATTTCAGACGTTAGATGAGTGGTTTATAAAAACAGGATGCATTTTCACCTATTTTAGTATTTTAATATTCTATGCCAGTTGCCTAATCACCAAGAGCACTTTGCAGATTTTAAGAATGCAAATCACAGTTTTTTTTTAAACTAAAAGTGAATGTATTGCATGGATACATAATCTGCAAGAATATATATATTTTCTAGAGTACATTCAGTCAGGGCTCAATGTTTTCAAACCTTGTAGTTGCACAGTACTATTCAGCTGCAATGTTTTGTGATTAAGAAGGTGAACACTCTCATTAAAATGTCAGATAAATCTTTCAGGTTCCTCTATTCCCATATGTTCACAATCTATTCTTCCCGACAACACCGCTGTGCAGGTTAATGTGAACGTGACAGGCTAACAGACACCTCCTGCCCAGTCAGTGCACTGCTTCTAAAACAAGGAACGATTGTTCCATGGCACAGGGCTCATCAAACATAACAATGTGGAAGAAAAGCAGAACGTGGTGCATGTGATCAGCAGGTCAGGAAGTGTCTGAGAAGAGGTGGAGTGAGAAAGAGAGAAAAAGAGAGTGTGTGTGTTAACGTTTCAGGTCAATAACTTTTCATCAAGATTGGGAAAAGTTGGAAACATAATAAGATTTGAGAAAGAAGACCAACATTCATGTGCTGAATTAAGCAGCAGAAGACTTGCAGGGATTTACAAGGGGTTTATTGTAAATTTACAGCTTAGCCAGACAACAGTTTCCACTCTTTCACTCTGTTCCTTTCCTTGTCCAAAAACCAGCCTCCAGACCGAAACGAGAGAAGAATCCAGCTTTTTCTTTTAATCAACCTGTTCAGACATGTTATGACACAACTCTGCAACAAGTGCGACTTGAACTGGAGTTTCTGGCCCAAGGGTAGGCGATGGTCTAGTGTTATTATTGTAGACTATTAATCTAGAAACCCAGCTAATGTTCTGGGGACCTGGGTGCAAATCCCACCACGGCAGAAGATTTCAATAATTTTTAAAAAAAGAAGCCTGGAATTAAGAGTCTACTGATCACCATGAAACCATTGCTGATTGTCAGGAAAAACCCATCTGGTTCACTGGTGCCCTTTAGGGAAGGAAATCTGCCACTTTCACCTGGTCTGGCCTACATGTGACTCCAGACCCACAGCAATTACTGCCCCATCAGTCTCCTCTCGATCATCAGGAAAGTGATGGAAAGTGTCAGTAACAGTGCTATCAAACAGCACCTGCTCAGCAATAACCTGCGCAGTGACGCCCAGTTTGGGCTCCGCCAGGGCCACTCAGCTCTTGACCTCATTACAGCCTTGGTTCAAACATGGACAAAAGAGCTGAATTCCAGAGGTGAAGTGACAGTGACAGCCCTTGACATCAAGGCTACATTCAACCGAGTGTGGCGTCAAGGAGCCCTAGCAAAACTGGAATCAATGGGTATCGGGGGCAAACTCTCCAGTGGCTGGAGTTGTACCTGACACATAGGAAGATGGTTGTTGGAGGTCAATCATCTCAGCTCCAGCACACCTCTGCAGGAGTTCCTCAGCCCGAGACTACCTTCATCTGCTTCATCAATGACTTCCCTCTATCCTAAGGTCAGAAGTGGGGATGTTCGCCGATAATTGCATAATGTTCAGTACCATTCGTGACTCCTCAGATATTGAAGCAGTCTGTGTACAAATGCAACAAGATCTGGACAATATCTGGGCTTGGGCAGACAAGTGGCAAGTGACATTTGTGCCACACAAGTGCCAGGCTATGACCATCACCAATAAGAGACAATCTAATCACCGCCCCTTGACATTCAATGGTGTTACCATCACAGAATCCCCCACTATCAACATCCTGGGGGTTATCATTGACTAGAAACTCAACTGGACTCACCACATAAACACAGCGGCTCCAAGATCAGGTAAGAAGCTGGGAATACTGCGGCGAGTAATTCCCCTCCTGATTCCCCAAAGCCTGTCCACCATCTAGAAGGCACAAGTCAGGAGTGTGATGGAATACTCCCTACTTGCCTGGATAAGTGCAGCCCCAACAACATTCAAGAAGCTTGACACCATCCACGATAAAACAGCCCACTTGATTGAACTACATTTACAAACAACCACTCCCTCCACCACCGATGCTCAGTAACAGCAGTGTGTACTATTTATAAGATGCACTGCAGAAATTCACCAAAGATCCTCAGACAGCACTTTCCAAACCCACGACCACTTCCGTCCAGAAGGACAAGGACAGCAGATATATGGGAACACCACACCCTGCAAGTTCCCCTCCAAGCCACTCACCATCCTGACTTGGAAATAGATTGCTGTTCCTCACTGTTGCTGGGTCAAAATCCTGGAATTCCATCCCTAATGGCATTATGGGTCAACCTACAGCTGGTGGACTGCAGTGGTTCAAGAAGGCAGCTCTCTGCCATGGTGGGATTCGAACCTGGGTCCCCAGAACATTATCTGGGTCTCTGGATTAACAGTCCAATGATAATACCACTCGGCCATCACCTTCCCACTAGGGATGGGTAAGAAATGCTGGACAGCCAACAACACCCACATCCCACAAATGAATAGAAAAAAAAATTACCACTGTGCAACAAGACCCCTCAGAACCCAGCTCTGTCTTTTAAACTTTGAAAACCTCACCACCAAATCACCCAATTAAACAACTACACAGTTAACAATAAACAGGCACTGCCCATCAGGGGTCTTTTCTTTGTATCGACTTCGCATTAAGAGGCTGAACTCTGGATATTTCTAACCAAGCTGTTCAGAGATATTACTACACACCACTGGAGCAGGTGGAAATTGAATCCAGGCCTCCCAGGGTCACGACTACTGTGCCTCAAGGGGGAATATGCAATTTACTATCCACTTTCAGTGTCCACTTCATTTACTTGCGTGACCTTATAAACTGCTCATACACACGACATTGTAAAACACAAAGTATGATTGTATACAACACACACAGGCAGCAAATACATACACACACACACACACACACACACACACACACACACACACACACACAGCAACAGTGCAAAGGTGGAGCTCTGAAACAAAAACAGAGTAGCAGAGTATAGAGTCCAGTGACCCTTCTTCAGAACTGATAGGTGGTCAAAGACAGGAGATTGGATGGGAGGAAGGAGTGAGTGGATAGGTGGAGATGCAGTCCAGGGAGAAAGAATGACAGCTCGAGAGAGAAAGGGATGAATAATGATGAGCCAGGGAGAAAGAAAAGCTGCTAATGGGGACCATAAGTAGGTGAGAATGGGTTGGCTGTGCTGAAAAGCAGCCCATGTGATGACAAGACCTGGGGTGTGGGGTGGGGAAAGGACATGGAAGGTGGTGTTCGGGCCCTAAAATTACTGATCTCGATATGGAGTCCCAAAGGCTGCAGCGTCCCCAAACAGAAAATGAGACGGTGTTCTTACAGCTTGCACTGAGTTTCACTGGAGTACCATAGCAAGCCGAAGACAGAAATATTGGCCAGGGAACATGGTGGTCCGTTGAAGTGACAGACAACTGGAAGGTGAGGGTCATTTTTACAGACAGAATGTAGGCATTCCACAAAGTAGTCACCAGTCTGCGTTTCGTCTCTACAATGCAGTGAATACAGGATACTAGAAGGATCGAAATGCAGGTAAATCACTTCTTCACCTGTGTCTGGGGCCTTGGATAGTGATGAGGGAGGAGGTAAATGGGCAGTTCTGCGATTGCATGGGAAGGTGCCGTGGGGTTGTGGGGATGCGTTAGGAGTGGATCAGGGTGCTCCAGAGGGAATAGTCCCTATGGAACGCTCACAAGGGAGGGAGTGGAATATGTATCTGGTGGTGGCATCCCACTGTAGATGTCAGAAATGGTGGCGTGTAATCTTTTGGATCCGGATACAGGAGAGATGGAAAGCGAGGACCAGAAAGATCCTGTTGGTGTTGTGGGAGGGTGGAGAAGGGGTGAGGACAGAAGTGCAGGAGATGGGTCAGACACAGCTGAGGAAAAAGGTGGACATTTCTGAGGACCCCTGCAAAAGGTAGCATAATCAAAACAGATGTGACGGAGATGGAGAAATTGGGAGAATGGGATGGAGCCTTTACAGGAAGCAGGGTGTGAGGATGTAACAGGAACATTGTAATTCTGTACACAGCCAATACACATACATAAACACAAGAACAATGTAATGCTGTACATGGCTGATCCACATTCACAAATGCTGGGACTGTGCAATTCTACACATAATCCCTTCACACAGAACAGTATAATTCTAAACATAGCCAATACACATACTGACACACCTGACATCAACACAGGGACGGTGAGATTCAATGAACAGCCCAAATAAACACACACAAACACAGTAAAACACATCTCTGCTGCTGAACTGCAGATATAAAGACTTTTAATCAACATCATTAGTTAATTTCAAATAATGACTGAATATATTTTGAACGAATTAATTAGACTTCTTCAAACAGTGGATGAAGAGGAGCAGATATAGCTAACTGGACAATAGCTCAGCTAAGATTTAGCACTGAAGTTGATCTTCCAGCTAGGAATTATGTACAGAATGAAGTGGGTCAGTGCACTGGGATTCCATACGATACTTACCAGCAACTGCATCTCCATCAAAAGCAAACTGTAACTGCTTACCTTACAGATCTTGTACAACGAATCTTGCCCATCTCCATCAGTGTCCTTGAAGTAATCGTGGGCTGGGAAAGTCCGATTAATATCACGGGTAATGACATTTTCCTGAACGGAATCCTGTATGAAGAACAGAAATAAATTAAACACTGTGATTTACACTGCTATCGGAAATAAGGATGATTGACGGGAAGCATGTGCTGAATGCACAGTTTTTAACGTATTACTCAATAATCTTGTGAAATGCTGTTCAGTGAATACCTTCCTCGCCTGCATCTCTTTTTTCCAGTCACTCGTCCTTCGTTGCATCTTTAAAATCACAAAATCTCTACAGTGCCGAAAGAGGCTATTCAGCCCATTGACTCTCTGAAGAGCATCCCACCCAGACCCACGCCCCGACAATATTCCTGTAAACATGACCAATCCACCTCACCTACACATCCCTGAACGTTATGGGCAATTTCCCATGACCAATTTACCCAACTTACACAACTTTGGACTGTGGGAGAAAACCGGAGCATCTGGAGGAAACCCACACAGTCACGGGGAGAATGCGCAGACTTCAGACAGACAGTCGCCCGAGGGTGGAATCAAATGCAGGTCCTTGGCCCTGAGAGGCAGCAGTGCTAACCTCTGAGCCACCATGCCGCCCTTCTACCTTCCAATATCACTCACTGTTACCTGATCACTTCTTCATCAGTGCCTTTTTGCAATGACCTTACAATCAACTGTTTGTAATGTTTTCAATCTTTCTCTCTCTACCCTCTAATCCAGGCCTGTCTGTGGGACAGCCTGAGGACCACAGTGTGGTTTGTCAAGGGCTGCTAGCTGGACCGCAATCGGCGTCCCGAATACAGATGGAAGTGTGTGAAGGAGATGCTGCTTTAGTCAGGGGAAGATTCTCACTCTTAAGTCTATCGACAACAAACGTGGGAGCGAACCAGATACCGACAGGAGAAGCAGTGAGCTGTGACAGCAAGTGGCTTCATGAAGACTGAGGCCTGTGCAGTGGGATGTGGAGCGGAAATGTTGAAGTTTGCTGGGTGGGGCCTGAGCAGCCTGCCGGTCAGGCGGAGGGGAAGGATGAGGCTCCATGTCATCGGGCAGGTGGAGGGGAAAGAGGTTCAGAGTCAGGGAAAGGCCAGGATTCTGTCCTCCTGTGCAGGTTTCTTAAAGGAGTTGGTCAGGATGGCAGAACTGGGACCCAGGCCTAGGGAGTAGTGAATGATAGACAGTGGGTGAGAGAGGGGAAGGAGTGAGAGTGAGGGCGGGAGTGAGAGTGAGGGCGGGAGTGAGAGT
>NC_063341.1:1508069-1540564 GCF_021869965.1 Rhincodon typus
GTGAGAGTGAGGGCGGGAGTGAGAGTGAGGGCGGGAGTGAGAGTGAGTACATGAGGGAGGGGGTGTAATGGAGGGATTGAGGAAGAGAGGGAGTGTCAGGAAAGGAGTGTGAGGGAAGGAATGTGAGGCAGGAAGACAGATTGAGGGAGGGACAAAGCATGAGGGAGGGACAAAGCATGAGGAAAGAACAATGTGACGGTGGGACAGAGAGAGAGGGTGAATATGTGAGTGGAAGGAGTGTGTAAAACATGAGTGAGCCAGACACATATCAATCGTTCCTGTCCTGCCTTCCCAAAATTCATCAACAAAGCAGGCTGGGAGAGGAGGAAACCTCAGGCTGAAAGACAACGCACTTCCAATTCCCAATTTCATATAAATGTGAGCCACCAAAGCTGAACACAAAATCGTTACTGATTAAATCTAACTCCTTACTTCAGCCCCAATTCCCCATCCATTTTCCTAGTGATCAGGACTTGGGACTTTGTATGTCTAGCTCTGCTTCATAAATGAAAAGGCCAAAAAAAATTTCAATAGTTGGCATTGCTATTTTTTACTGGCCATTTCAATTAACTAGCTACTTAAGTTGTCAGATTTATTGCATTGAAAATCAGAGAAAAAGCAATCCCAAGTTGATTCTATGGCCAAACCTTACATTTCTGAAAATTCTCAATGGAGCAATCCGCGGATCCAACAGACTGAAAAAAATGAGAAGTGGCCTGACATACCAAAAGGTTGGAGAAGCACGATTTACTTAATCTTTCAAAATCTCTGCACCACTCATTCTGTCACTCTTCCTAATCTCTCCCACTTCCTGAAATCTCTCAGTCCCCAACACTCTGTCTCTATCCCTAAAACATACTGGTCCTAGTGTCTCCCACTCATTGACTGATTCCCTCTGTCTCCAATCACTCCCATTCCCTGTCTGATTCCCTCTGTCCCCAATGTCTCCCGGTCCCTGTCCAATTCCCTCTCCCAATCACTGTCTGATCGGCTGTCCCCAATAACTCCCGCTCTCTGTCCCTACTCTTCTTTTCCTTTGTTCATCCAATGCGGGTGTCATTGGCTGAGCCAGCATTTATTGCCCATCCCTCATTGTCCTAAACAGGATGGTGGTGACACATCTTACTGAATTACTGCAGACTTTAGGTCTTTGCCTGGCTCTGTGTGGGACGAGAAATATTTGTCATTTATCAGCTCAAAGCTGAATATTGTCCAGGTCTTACAGCATTTAGGATGTATGTGCAGCCCTTGTTCCCTTAGCAAGAGACCTTTGAGATTTTGACCCAGCAAAACCGAGGAACTGTGATATATTTCTAAGTCAGGATTGTGAGTGGCTTTGAGTGGAACTTGCAGGGGGCAGTGTTCCTATGTATCTACTGCCCTTGTCCTTCTAGATGGAAGTAGTTGTGGATTTGGAAGATGCTGCCTTAGGAACCTTGGTGTGAATTTCTGCAGGGCACCTTGTTGACAGTGCTGAGCAACAGTGACACTGGGAGTGAATGTTCAAAGTGGTGCATGGGATACCAATTAAACAGGTTGCTTTGTCCTGGAGCTGCACTCATCCAAGTTAGTGGAGGGTGTGCCATCACACTCCTGATTTGTGCCTTGTCAATGATAGACAGGTTTTTGGGAATCAGAAGGTGTTACTTGCCTTAGAACTCCTAGCCTCTGATCTGCACATATAGTCATACCGTTTGTAATGGTTGGCCCAGTTCAGTTTCCGGTCAATGGTAACTCCAGAACGTCAGGGATTCAGCAAAAGAGATATCATTAAATGACAAGGAACGATGGTTACATTCTCTCTTGTTGGAGTTGGTCATTGCTTGACACTTGTGTGACACAAATGTTACTTGCCATTTTTCAGCTCAAATTAGAAAATCATCCTTGCATTTGGACACGGACTAAATCCAAGAAGTGGAGAAAGGTGCTGAGCATCAGTGAACATCCCCACTCTGACCTTACGATGGACAGAAAGTTGATGAAGCATGGTTGAGCCTAGGGAACTTACACAGCCTGATTCTCTCAGACCCAATCTGCCCCTCCCAATTCTCGCTGTCCTAATTTCTATCCCTGATTTTCTCTGTGATAAGTCTCTCCCATTCTTACTTATCGATCACGATGGAAAAGCAAAAAAGTCCAAAATCACTGCAAAAAGCAGGAGTTTTGGAAGATTCAGGTTGGGAGCTGTCAGTTGAAGCTTGACCCTGTAAATATGTGACTTATGAATATACAGAGAAAATCTAAAACAATAAATCATGCCCACATTTCTGTATTTAAATTTTAAAACTTGTTAATATTCTCTCACACCAATGGGTGGAGCTCCTCACATAAGAAGCCACAAGGGATTAGCAGCTGGTGGCACCAGGGAAGAGAACTGCAAGTAGACCTCAATATTTAGCTGGTGGCTCCTGTTCAGGCACAGCTACTGGTATCACAGTGAAACCACACAAGTCAGAGTGGATGTTTTACAAAGTGCAAAATTAAATGTACTGCTGACAGAGAGTGAGACATATAGTCCAAAAATTTAAACGAAATTTGAAAAAGAACATTGAACAAATCTTATGCCATTAACCTGTACAGTAAAATGAAGATTTCGCTTCAACTGTGCTCACCTCACAATGATTGGACATGGAATGTTGCAGCACAGAAAGAGGCCACTCAACCCAACAGGTCCAAACTATTCCATAACCTCTTCATATCAGAGTATGTTCCACACTCAACCACTGTCTGACTGAAGCTGCTACTATTGAATTTCTTACTGAATATATTAGGCTTATTCATATTTTTACCAGCTCTAACTCTAGAGGAAGGGAAGCAGGTTGCATGAAAGACACATCCATGCTGACTTTGCTTTAATTCCTGCCTCTCCACAAGGTTGAGGCAAGGGCCTCGCCAATACGAAAATGGTGGATCCGCTAAAGTCAGCAGTCACACTTTAACATGACATACCCAAGAGAACCTACTACTCCCAGGGCCTGAGAAGGCCAAAAGTAAGAATTCATAGGAACATGTCTGGCATCTGCTTTTGAACCTAAAGGTTCTGTAGCATTTCTCATGTCCCCTCAAGGAAAACCAACATCTGCCATGTGCCAGGCTGCCATTGGACACTGCCTCACCATTGACCCCAGCCACAAACAATTTCATTTTCTCTCCTTCTTGGTTCCCATCTCTGGTGTCTCTCAGACACATCACCCCTGTCAGCCTCAGGTGGGAAACAATGAGATCTCAATAAGACTCTGCTGTCACAGTGGTCTGCACAGGGGTCAGTGGTCAGTCGTGTCCATAAGAGAGGTCAGTGGTCAGTCGTGTCCATAAGCGAGGTCAGTGGTCAGTCGTGTCCATAAGCGAGGTCAGTGGTCAGTCGTGTCCGTACGAGGGGTCAGTGATCAGTCGAGTCCATAAGAGGGGTCAGTGATCAGTCGTGTCTGTAAGATGGAAGATGGTGTCTGAATATCAGGGGTTTCAGAGTCTTTAAGAAGGGTTAGTGAGAGATGGGATCTGTGGTCATCTATCAAGTCAAGTCCCACTCACAAATAAGAATCTGTCCCTCTCTCCTGGGTAGACAGAGAGTTCAACCAACTTCCAGTCAGACAGAGCAGACAAATAACATCCAGACTCTACCCTATAAAGCTCAGAGAGTCCAGTTTAATCTCATTTAATGAGCACTGATGCAGACCTCTGCTATTGGTGCATTAATTTTCTGATTACTTAAATGAGCTATCACAATGTCAGTGCAGTCACTGTGAAACTGACAGGGATTTCAGAGGGAAAGCTTTTGGCAAGCTCGTTTAATGAATCTGCAATTACTTGGTTGCTGTAAGTGGATTGGTAAGGCAGCTTGGCGTGGGGTGAAAATATCGTCATTTGGTAAACAAGTCCCACACGCTTTGCCGGTGATGTGGGGCTGAGGCGTTTCATTTGCAAATGTGCCTCCCCTGCAGAGAAAAAGAAGTATAACTGGAGTGCGCAAGTCAAAAATAGAAACACAACCAGAACAGGGCGTACAAGGGTGGTGTATTTTGTGGGGGAACCACTCTGAAGCCCAGACATACCACAATGGCTTCCTCTAGCACTGCATAAACTATCAGTGTATCTACACAAGTAAAACTCAAATTTGGGAAGTTAAAATAAAAAAAACTGTGTAAAGGTACACTTGCCATCTTGGGCTACATCGACATGGTCTCAGATATTACACGTGACAGCAAACTACAGAATCCAGGTCACAGCTGCAGCTGTGACTGTAAGCGACAGCAAATCTCTGTGTTAACAAGCCTAATCCACAGGTCAAGAGGATAGCTTCAGTTGCCCTGCAAGAACAGTGTGGTTTGAAAAGTTACACCAGCATATGACAGGTTTACAGTAAGATGTAAGAGGGGATACATAAATGAATAATAACAAGCCCGATGTGAGCTAGATGATGTATCTTAATTAAAGGTCCAAAGAATATCATTGTCCATATCATTAAATGGAATGTTCACCACTGTTTTATTAAATGGAAAATATTTATGTTCAAATAAATTTTGAATCTCTCAATTTTGTGAATGGTTCAATGTGGAATGCAGATGTGTGGGATTAAAGTAAGAATATTGATTTTAGGCAGAAAAGGATCTGGATTTATGTAGACATAGCAAGAACTGCGGATGCTGGAGTCAGAGACAACACAGTATGGAGCTGGTGGAACACAGCAGGTCAGGCAGCATCAGAGGAGCAGGAAAGTTGACGTTTCGGGTCGGCACCCTTCTTCAGAAACGGGGAGGGGGAAAGTAGACTCGGAGACCATTTTGTAGAGCATCTGTGCTCTGTACGTGACAAACGACAACACTTCCTCCCACTCCCTGGGTTAAATGTCCATCCTGGGTCTCCTCCAATGTCACAATGACACCACCGGCAGACTGGAGGAGCAGGACCTCATATTCCGCCTTGGGAGCCTACATCCCTATGGCCTAAACATGTAATTCACCAGTTTTGAAATCTCCCCACCCTCAGCCTCATCCCATATCCAACCCTCCCTCTCATCCCCGCCTCCTTGACCTGACACAACTCGTCCATCTTCTCTCCCACCCATCCACACCACTCTTCCCACTGACCAATCCCCACTACTCCTATCTGCACCCACCTATCACCATCCCACCTACCTTCCCCAGCCCCACCCCTCCTGCCTCTATTTATTTCCCAGCTCCCTTCACCCTCCCCAATTCTGAAGAAGGGTCCTGACCCAAAAACGTCAACTTTCCTGCTGCTCTGATATTGCCTGGCCGGCTGTGTTCCTCCAGCTCTAAACTGGATTTATGTACCACCTTTGAAGACTACAAAATGACCAAACTGCTTTGTAGCCAATCAAGTTCCTTTGACTGAAGCATTGTAATTTAGAAAACAGGGCAAGGCTTGCTTCCGCAGCACGTATTCTAAAATTGGGAAGATTATCATGGCCCTTGCGTAGAGTGGACAAACTAATTTGTTAAGTATATTTAAAAAGAGGATCTTGTGGCAGAGTGGCAGTGTCCTCTACCTTAAAGAAAAAATAGAGGACAGTACAGCACAGGAACAGGCCCTATGATCCACCAAGACTGGGTCGACACATCATGCCTTTTGAAACTAAAGACTTTTTGCCTCTACATGGTCTGTATTCCTCTATTTCCTGACTATTCATGCATCTGTCAAGATTCCTCTCAAACATTGCTATTGTAACTGCCACCAACTCTGCCAGTGCATTCCAGGCACTTAACATCCTCTGTGTAAAAAGGTGCCTCTCACATTTCCTTCAATTTTTTTTCCTTTTTTACCTTAAAGGGCTGCAGAGGCATTTGGATGGGTAGGGAATGATCCAGTTGTCATGGTCCACACAGGTACCAACCAAAACGCTAGCAAGAGGAAAGAGGTTCTGCTGGTGGAATATGAGTAGCTAGGGTCTAATTTCAAAAGCAGAACCAAGAAGGTAATAATCTCTGGATTGCTACCTAAGCCATGAGCAAAGTGGTACAGGGTCAACAAGATTAAAGACATAAACACATGGCTCAAAGATCGAGTGTATCATTCAGTGTATTTAAGACAGGGATAGATGGTTCTTGATTAGTAAGGGTATCAAGTGTTCCAGGGAGAAGGCAGGAGAATGGGGTTGGGAAACATATCAGCCATGACTGAATGGCAGAGAAGACTGAATGGGCTGAATGGCCTACTTCTGTTCCTCTATCTTATGAGGAAATAAAATTTGACAACAAGTTGACATAAGAGATATGCAGTCAGATAATGAACTGCTTCATCCACTGGGGTGGGTGTTAGGGAGTCTCTTCAAGCTGAAAGGAGTGGCATAGAGAGGCTGAGAAGTGTAGGAAGGGCATTCCAGAGCTTGGTGGTTAGGTGACTGAAAGCACATCCACCAATGATGAAGCAATTAAAATCAGGGGATGTTTAACAGACCAGAATAAAAGGAGCAGACAGAGCTTGGAGAGTTGACAGGCAGGAGGAAATTACAGAGATAGGGAGAAGGCAAATATACGGAGAGAAAGCCAAGGTAAAAATTCTAAAATCAAAGCTGTGCTTAACAGGAACCAATTAAGGTCAGTGAGCAAAAACAGAAGTTGCTGGAAAAGCTCAGCAGGTCTGGCACCGTCTGTCAAGAAAAATCAGAGTTAATGGTTCGGGACCGGTGACCCTTCCTCAGAACGTCAGCAAGCATTGGGAATGATTGAATGAACGGAAATTGATGCGAGTTAGAATATGAAGATGCAGTTTTGTACGAGCTTGCATTTATGGAAGCTGGGAGATTCTTCTCAGGAGAATATGGAAATAGACAATTCAGGGATAACAAGAATTTCAGCTTCATCGGCTGAGTATTTCCAGCATCTGCAGTCCTTTGCAGTATACGGTCTGGGGCATGTGAGTGGTTAAAAAAAGGGGTGAGCATGGGAGGTGTGAAAGAGAAAGCTGCATGGCATAAGAAGGTTGCAGAAGAAATGAACAGGCCTCAGAGGTGCAGACCATCTCACAGGCAACAAATTTGACATTTTAGTGAGCTGATCTTAGTGGCAAAGCCTTTCAATTGGCCAAAGCAGCACAGAAATTGAGAAAAAAGAGAGTATCCTTCTCCTTTCTGGTCTCTGATGATTGATCACACATTTGAATTCTGAGTGAGGTTAGAGCCAGTTTGAGTCTAATATCCAGTAACAATCCAAGGGCACAAGGTCAAAGCTGAAGAATGTTTCTTGGTATTAGCCACAGCTCAGTGGGTAATTGGCATTCTCACCTCTGAGACAGCAGGTCATGAGTTTGCACTCCTTCTCCAGAGGTTCAAGTACATAATCAAGCCTGATATTTCAAAATGGTGCTGAGGGAGTGCAGCACTGCTTACCTTTCCCAAGAGACATTTAACTGATGCCTTCTCTGCCCTCTGAGGCAGATATAAAAGATGCCACAATGTTTGAAAGTACAGAGGGGAGTATTTACCCTGCCAGCAACACTGAGAATCTGATATTATGTATTGTGGCACATGCTTCATGCAAATGGCTGTCATGTTTCCCACATTTCAGCAGTGACCAAACACAAAAATACTCAATTAACTGTAGAAATTTGGGGCTTGTTGAATGAATGAAAGGGAATGTATAAACACAAGGCTATCTTGTTCTTTATTTGGACAAGGTATCTGAGGGTTTCTGGCTCTTGTACAGTTGAGAGAATGGCAAGGGAAAACCTGGATAAAGAAGCTCTGCAGTGAAACAGACAACAGAGGAGAGGCACCAGCTATGTTCAATCATGTAGAGATTAAACTTCATGCAAGTGATAGGTTTACATGTTACTGAGTTAATGAGTCTAAGTGATAGATTATCACTGTCACATTCCTCAAACCGCAATCCAGATCATCTATTTCAAACACACTCAAGGAAGGCATTTCTGCCGAACTAGCACAAGTTGCATTTCAATTCCCCTGGGCTTTAAATAAAGAAGTTTTGAAAGAGCAGGCTGGAGAGGACACGTCACAGAGAGGGAGACCCAGGCCAAATGCCATTCATCCTCCCTCCCCCTTCCCTTTCATTGGTTCATTTGGAGAAATAGGCACGTTCCAGATAATGCTGCACATCAGAGTTAAAAGATATTTACACTCACTGGGCTGGGGTCAGCAACATACATAGAAATAGCAAATTTGAAAAACAAACCTGTCCCTCTTTTGTGTTGAACATGTTATAATGCGGCCAGCTAGGCAAATAAATGATACCCAGCAATCAAAGCAAAACACAACCCTTCCAAAATTTACATGTTCATACAAACATTTCACTTTTACAAATATTATCTGGTAAGCTAGGCCCTTTAAAGATAGAATGCACAGAATTCTAAAGCACAAAGAGAAGACATTCAAGTCCATTGATCTACTGCATTGTTTGTGCTTCACGCAAGCATCCTCAGTCATTAAGGATGAAATCAATGATAAGAGAGAACATAGCAAGAGGTGAGGAGGTTGTAGAGACTTTATGGTTCGAATTAGTATAAGAGAGGATTCTGACTGTTGTGGGAGCTACATATAATCTTACAGAATAAATCTGGATGGGTTGAAGGGGTATCAGTAGGAAAATGTTTCAGTAACAGTGTCATAATTCTTGTTTGATTTGAAGTAGATATATTAATAGATAAAGAGCAAACATTTTAAAATGCGGAACAGTTCAATTTACTAAGCTGGAACCAGCGACTTGATGGGAAATCAGTGTCAGGGCAGTGGGAGGGCCTCAAGGACGAGACAGAGATCATTCAGAATCTGTTCCCACAAAGAGTAACGGTGGGGTTCCCAAACCCAGATTCAGCCCGGGATGTGAGAAAGCAGCCAGATTAGGGAAGACGAAACAGGCAAGATGATGTTGGATACCTGGAGTTCAAAATTGCAGAAAGTCGAGTGAAGGATAGAAGATGCAGGGGTGAAACTAACCAGGACCTGAGGAAAGCAAAGAGCTGACATGATGAAACATGTCCAAGAAAAGTCAGGGAAATCTTTATAAACACAAAGATCAAGAGGAGAAAAAAGGAATGGGTCTCCCAATTCGAGAGCAGGATGATAACTTATGTGTTGAGGTGGAAGAGGGGGCAATGGTTCTCGATGAAAACTTTCCATCTGTTTTCACATAAGAGAGGGACAACGCAGATATTGTAGGTCAGAAGGAGGACTGTGAAATACTGCATGGGGAAACACAATGGGAGAGGAGAGATTAAGGGATTTCTCACCTTTGAAAGAAGATGAATCCCCAGGTCTGAACAGAACGCATCCTTGACCGTTTTGGAAATAAAAGGAGAAACAGCAGAGTCTTTGACCATCATTTTTGATCCTCTCAGGCTACAGATATGGTGTTGACAGACTGGTAAATGTTGCATCATTGTTTTAAAAAGAGAGGAAGGGATAGACCAAGTAATCATAGGCCCATCAGCCGAACCTCAGTGGTGGGAATTTTATTTATTTATTATTGGGACACAGGTGTCACTGGCTGGGCCAGTGTTTATTGCCCATCCCTATGTGTCCTGGAGAAGGCAGTGGTGAGCTGCCTTCTTGAACCACTGCCAGTCCATGTACTGTAGAGACATCCACAATGCTTTTATGGCGAGAGTTCCAGGATTTTGACCCAGTGACAGTGAAGGGAACAGCGAAATATTTCCAAGTCAGGATACTGAGTAACTTGGTGAGGAACTTGCAGGGAGTGGGATTTCCATGTATCAGCTGCCCTCTCTTAAAGGAGGGACTTGCTTTATACTGTATGGTGTCATATGTATTGAGTGCAATTGAAGCTACAGCTATCCAAGCAAGTGGGGAGTATTCCATCACACTCCTGACTTGTGCCTTGTTGATGATGGACAGGCTTTGGGGAATAAGAATGTAAGGAAAATATTGAGACACAGAGATGTATTAATCAAGGGCAGTTTAAATGAAATACTAACAAGGAGGATTGATTAGGGTCATACATTTAATATAGCCTACATTTAAAAGTCACGGGATCCAAGGCAAACTTGCGAGCTGGATTCAAAATTGGTTCAGTGGCAGGAGGGTGTTTTCATGACCAGAAGGATGACTCCTGTGAGATTCCACAGGGCTGAGAAGTGAATCCTTGCTGTTTGCGATACATGTGAATTACTTTCAGTTGTGTAGAAAGGCCATATTTGCAAAGTTTTCAGGTGAGTCAAAAGTATGCCAAATATGGTCATGTGGTTGGTAGTGAGGAAGAAAGCTACAGACTGCAAGAAGATATCAATGGATTGGTCAGGTGGACAGAGAAGTGACAAATAGAAATCAACCTTGAGAAGTAAAGTCCAGCATTTGAAGAGAATAAATACAACAGTGAAAGTAGGGAGGTTATTCTGGAACTGTATAAAACCCCAGTTAAAGCATAGCGACTGAGAGCTGTGTACAGTTCTGGTGACCACATTACAGGAAAGATACGATCCCACTACAGACAGGACAGAGGAGATTTATGAGGATATTTTCAAGAATACGAAGTATTAGTTTTGAGGAATGGTTGGATTGCTGGGACTGTTTTCTTTGCAACGGAGGAGACTGAGTGGCGATTTAATCGAGGTGTGTAAAATGATGAGGGGCCTGGAAACAGTGGACAGGAAGGACTGATTTTCATTGGCAGAGAAGGCAATAATCAGGGAGCACAAATTTTGTAATTGGTAAGAAAACAAAAGGTCAAAGACCTGAAATGTTAACTCTATTTCTCTCTTCACAGATGCTGCCAGACCTGCTGAGCACCTCCAATATTTTCTGTTTTTATTTCAGATTTCAAGCACTTTCAGTATTTTGCTTCTGCACTTGTGTTTCCAGTTGTGCCACTGCACTCTGCATCTTTCCGTCCCCATCAGTCAACCAGTCCAGACTGCTGCCACCCCACAGCGAGATGGTGCAGTCTACAGCCAGGTCACTTCAGTCCAGAGCTGCTCAAGGTCCTCCTCCAAGACAACCTACAGTTTCCGCCACTGAACTTCCACTAGTCAAGCTCCAAGCAAGTGTAGCAGCAGTGTACAGGAGCATTAGACGGGTAAAGACACAGAAAAATTAGGTGCACGGTAATGCACATGCTGATTATTGAATTTTCTGTGAAACTTCACAATTTAATTTTGAAACTGATTTGGAATATCTGTTTTATTGTATTTTTTATTTGTGTATTCTGGTCAAGCAAACATTTTGATGGGCAGTGTCAGAGGGTGGGGAAGATTGAGTGTGCTGGAGAATCAGGAATTGGCATATCCTTAGGCGTATTCCACTCCGATTCGCTTTTCACAGATAGTTGAACTGGAAAGGGGATGTTTAGGTTGCTTCATTGCCCTGTTACTCACTTGTATATAGGCAAAGGTAGTGCCCTCATGGTGACCACCATGAAACTTGACACACGCTCTGCAAAACAATGCAGGTATCCTCCAGAAAGGGGCGTGAAGTGAAAGTATTCTTACAGCATGCTACTCATCTGCTCTATCTGGCAGCAGTGATCTCAACTTCTCACACCTGTGACATTCCAGGTGTGCATGGTTCAAATTCTGAATTTTTAAAGAAATCTCATATCCAGATGTAACCTGGTTTAATCACAACATTTATTTTTATTCCTTCATGAAAGGGGGCGTCACTGGCAAGGCCAGCATTTATTGCTTATCCCTAATTGGCTAGAGGGTGGTTAAGAGTTAACCTCATTGCTGTGGGTCTGGAGTCACATGTAGGCCAGACAAGGCATGGATGGCAGTTTCCTTCCCTAAAGGACATTAGCGAACCAGATGGGTTTTTCCAACAATTGACAATGGTTTCTGGGTCAACATTAGATTTTTATTTCCAGATTTTGATTGAATTCGAATTTCAACATCTGCTATGGCAGGATTTGAACCTATATCTCCAGAACATTACCTGGGTCTCTGTATTAACAGTCCAGCGATAATACCACTAGGCCATCATCACCCTTTCACCTAGTCATTCACTAATATCCATCAGTGGCAGACTGACTGAGGTGCAAAATGCAATGTTTAGTCAAATTAATTGCTGGAAGTGCAAGAAAATAGTTTTCATGAACAGTGTGTCAACTGTAGCTCACTGGTAGCACTCTTAATCTGTGCCAGAAAATGACAGCAGCATAAAAGTGACGGTCCCAGTAATGAGAATGTTCTGCTTTGAGAGAGGTGCCATTTTTCAGGTGAGAATTTAACTGATCCCTTCAGCTCGCTCAAGTGGATGAGGAAGATCCCTGATGCTGCTTCAAAGAAGAACAAACGAGGTTTCACTACTTAACTGGGATCACTAACCAGACAAATAAAAGCAAAGTGCTGCAATTGCAGGTAATCTAAAATAAAAATGAAGTGTTGGAGAAATTCAGCGGGTCCAGTTGTATCAGTGGAGATGGAAGCAGAGTTCACATTTTGAATCAGGTTATAACACTTCAGTTCCAAAGAATAGTCATTCTTGAACTCAAAACATTAATTCTGCTTCTCTCTACACAGGTGTTGCCAGACCTGCTAAGTTTCTCCACCAGTTTTTGTTTGTATATCATTAAACAGACAAATTGATTTTGTGAAACCTTTCTTGTCTGAAAGTTGGGTGCTGCATTTTTCCAAATTAGAGAACTTCATTGTTTGTTGAGAGATCTTAGGAAATCTTGAGATCCTGAAAGGCACAGTTGATTTTATTTGCATTTTTCCTACTGAAGTTGATTTGGCACTTTTGGAAAAAGGGCATTGAAATGAGGCGAGACTGGATTCAACAGCATCAGGTAGTATGAGCAAAGACTGCATCATGCACCTTATTTTCAGGCTTCACAAACTTATGTGACCATTGTGAAATATACTTAATTCATCATTCTACGTGCATTGATAGTTCAGTTTGTTCAAGAACGTGCAGACTTTTATTGTGCTTTGAATTTAATTTGTCTACCAGCTTGTTGATTGCAAGGCAGGATTGTCACCAGAAATGTGTAAGATGTGCTCTTCTTTCGCTCTGCCCAGTAGAATAATAAAAAAAACGCAGCAGAACATTGATAGATTTTGTTTTTTTCAATGCTGGGTTGAGCTTGAAAGGAGCACTTTCAGCTGTGGAGTAGGAGTAGGATATTTTAAGGTGATGCACTAGGAGCAAAGGACAACTTTGAAATGCATTTGCTTACATACTGTTATACTATGACTCGAAAAATTAACCCAGGAGTTGCCCTTCGAAAAGTGAAGACAGAATTGTATGACTAAGATATCTAACTGTCCTTTTAAATAATGATGATTAATCTCAAGACAGTGCAATGGAGCAATTTACACTTGGTTTCTAAATTCTTGATGTAACATAAACTTTGATATAACTGTATTTTTAAGTTGTGGTTCGAGGCCTGAAACATCGCCAAGTGCTTTGCTGACAATGAAATGCTTCAATCAATGTTGAAAGACAGCAGCCAATTTGCACACAGCAAGCTCCAACAAATAGCAAAGCAATAACGACTGGATAATCTGTTTATGACTGACTCTGGCAGAGGAATATATATTGACAAGGACAATGATTATTAAATGGAAACCATTTGGAGGTCCCTAAAACAGCAGGCTGTGTTTCAACAGAGTCCATTGACAGATGTTTTGAGTTGTAAATTACATTCAAATCTAACAACAACCTATCCAATGAATTGGATTGCACTAGGAGAAGATCAATATTAGGCCAACATGACCCATGATTGAAGTATTGGTTAAGTCATGCTTGGCAATAACTGGTCCTTATACAACTGAGTCCTGAAATTTAAAAAGTGCGCTGTATGACAATATAAGATAGCAATTATCAGAAGCCAAACATATTGGGTTAGATTCTGGCAGAGAGATTTGAGAGGTAAATTCTGAAAGGTATGAAGGTGAATTAATCATCTGGACTGGATGGACTACACCCCAGGATTCTTAAGGAGATAACTGAGGAGATTGTAGAGGCATTGGTGGTGATCTACCTGGAATCACTGGAGTCATGGGGGGATCCCAGAGGATTGCCAAATGTAACACCGCTGTTTAAGAAGTGAGGGAAGCAGAACATGGGAAATTATAGGCCAGTTAGCCTGACCTAGATTGTTGGTCAGATTTTAGATTTCAATAGAAGGATGAGATTGCAGGGTACTTGGCAGTGCATGGTAAAATAAGGCTGAGTTAGCATGGCTTCGTCAAAGGGAGGTCATGTCTTACAAATGTGTTAAAATTCTTTGAGGAGGTGACAAGCAAGTTAGATAACGGAGAGACAGTGGATATGATCTATTTGGATTTCCAGAAGGCCTTTGCCAAGGTGCCATATAGGACGGTACTAAATAAGAGCCCATCTTGTTAGGGACAAGGTACTGGCATGGATAGAGAACTGGCTGACTGGCAGAAGGCAGAGTGTGGCAATAAAAGAATCTTTATCAGAATCGCAGCAGGTGACCAGCAAAGATCTGCATGGGTCAGTGTTGGGACCTCAACTATTCACATTTATACATTAACGATCTGGACAAAGGAACTAAGGGTATTGTTGCTAAGTTTGCAGATGACACAAAGATAGATGGAGAGACAAATCATATTGAGGAGGCAGGGAAGTTGCAGAAAGGCTTGGACAGGCTAGGAGATAGGTCAAAGAAGTGACAGATGGAATACAATTTGGGAAAATGTAAGGTTATGCGTTTTGGTTGGAAGAGTAGAGATGTAGACTATTTTTTAAATGGGGAAAGGCTGCAGAAATCTGAGCACAAAGTGACTTGAGTCCTAGTTTAGCATTCTCTTAAGGTTAGCATGCAGGATCAGTTGGCAGTTAGGAAGGCAAATGCAATTCATTTCAAAAGGTCTAGAATATAAGAGCAGGGATGTGCAGCTGAGGCTGTATAACACTCTTGACTGGCCACATAAGGAATATTGTGAGCATTTTTGGATCCCTGATCAAAGAAGGAACGTGCTAGCCTTGGAGGGGATCCAGAGAAAGTTTACAAGAACGATCCCAGGGATGACGGGCTTGTCAGATGAGGAGCGGTTCAGAACTGTGGGTCTGTACTCAATGTAGTTTAGAAAAATGAGCAGGATCTCATTGAAATTTAGAATACCAAGAGGCCTGTATAGCCACAACATGACCTCCCAACTCCTATACTCAATGCACTGACCAATGAAGGCACACCTGTGACTCCACCTTCAAGGAACTACGAACCTGCACTCTTTGTTTGGCAACACTTCCCAGGACCCTACCATTAAGTGCATATGTCCTGCCCTGATTTGCCTTACCAAGATGTAGCACCTCACATTTATCCAAATTAA
Source organism: Rhincodon typus (assembly GCF_021869965.1). Classification (NCBI taxonomy): domain Eukaryota; kingdom Metazoa; phylum Chordata; class Chondrichthyes; order Orectolobiformes; family Rhincodontidae; genus Rhincodon; species Rhincodon typus. Next base: position 1,523,301 of record NC_063341.1, read on the forward strand.
ACTTCATCTACCACTCCATGGCCCATTTGCCTATCTGACCAAGTTCATTCTAAAATTCTGCCAATGACCATCAAACAATTCGCCACACCGAAGTTTTCAACAACAAGGGCACATTTCGACTGGTAACTGGAATTTATGAGGACAATCAGGCACAACTATGTCACACAAAGGATCAAAGTATGCAGAAAGTCAACAGGAGTATAAGCAGCAAGTATCAAAAGACAGGAGGCAAAGAATTGGGCAGGTAAGAGAATTATAGAGAGATTTGCCTTTTTTTCAAAGAATGATTAAAGAAAATAAGATATCCAGCAAATGGAGTGGCCAAGGAGTGATCACCGTGACCCATCCTGTGACTGCTGCAGACAATACTGCAGGTGCCTGACACTCCTAAGATGCAGTAACAAATGAAAGAGCTGATATCAAGAGCAATGGGCCCGGCTGGTCACAAGGCTTGTTGGCATTGCTAATTACACTCATAAGGAAGCTCCAGCACATTTAGTCACACACACAGTTTTAAATCATCTTTAAGGAAGTGAACCCATCTAATGAACAGCGTTAAATTCTGATCGGTGGTAAATAGCTGAACAAAGCTAATGAGATCGTCACCTCTACAGTACTGTCAGCTTCATACAGTACTAAGTATTCTTAGCTCTGAATTAAAGGATGTGGGATTTAGTCCTACACCAGTTCATAACCAGACTAACAATCCAGTACAGTGCTACACTGTTGAATGTGGTCTTTCACACCACAACATTAAACAAAGGTCCCGTCTGCCCTTTCAATATGAGAACAACACAAACCATATAAGCACACTAAGAACAACCAAGGGTCACAATTTAAGGATATGGGATAAATCATTTAGGACCGAGATGAGAAAATAATCTCCTCACCCAAACAGTGATGAGCCTGAGGAATTTGTTACCAGAGAAAGCAGCTGAGCCCAAAACATTCAATATTTTCAAGAAGGTGGGGCTAAAGGAATCAAAAGGTATGGGGGAGAAACAGGAAACAGCCAAGTGAATTGGATGATCTGCTGTGATCATAATGAATGGTGGAGCAGGCTTGAAGGGCTGAATTTTCTCCCTATTTTCATAAAAAGAAACATGGCAATACTCCTCATGTCCTGTCCAACATTCACCACACAAACACCACCATCAAAACTCAGATTTGCAGCTCATTTCAAAACTGAATGTGTTGAAAATACTCAATTCAGAATTATGTAGGTTGAGAGAAACAGTCAATGTTTGTTTGATTTTTTTGATATTTCATTTCACAACCTTGTTTCTTGGTCCTGGGAAACTGCTCTCCAACATAAAACCTCCCTTACGTAAGAGAAAGGTTCATACTTAGATAAGAGAAAGGCTCATACTACAGAGCTCCCTAACATTAACGCAATGACAGTGCGTTGATACCCTTGCTGCCAAGGAGATCTTCTCCAGCCTTCCAATCAACTGAGTGCATAGTAAAATCATACAGCAAACCCAGTCTCCATTTTTATTATGATATCACGCTCCCTCACTGTGCGTACAGTATATTTTAGTACTACTAATACTATTATAACCACCTCAGCTCCAGCACATTTCTGCAGGAGAACCTCAGGGGAATATCCTAGGCCCAACCATCTTCGCTTGCTTCATCAATGACCTTCCCTCTAATGTAAGGTCAGCAGTGCAGACGTTCGCCAAAGATTACACAATTTTCAGCATCCTTCGTGGCTCCTCAGATGCTGAAGCAGTCCATGTCCAAATGCAGCAAGACCTGGATAGTATCCAGGTTTGGGCTGACAAGATGCAAGTAACATGCGCCACACAAATGCTGGCAATGACCATCTCCAATAAGAAACAATTTAACCATTGTCCTTCGATATGCAATAGCATTACCATCACTGAATCCCCCACTATCAACATCCTTGAGAATATACTGTCCGGAAACTGAACTGGACGAGCAACATAAATATATGGGGCGACACGGTGGCTCAGTGGTTAGCACTGCTGCCTCACAGCGCCAGGGATCCGGGTTTGATTCCACCCTCGGGCGACTGTCTGTGTAGAGTTTGCACATTCTCTCCGTGTCTGCATGGGTTTCCTCTGGGTGCTCCGGTTTCCTACCACAGTCCAAAGAAGTGCAGGCTGGTGGATTGGCCATGCCAAATTGCCCGTAATGTTTCAGGGATGTGCAGATTAGGTGGGTTATAAGGGGATGGGTCTGGGTGGGATGCTCTCTGGGTCGGTGTGGACTTGTTGGGCCGAAGGGCCTGTTTCCACACTGTAGGGATTCTATTCTATGAAATATGGCTACAACAGCAGGTCAGAGGCTAGGAATCCTGCAGTGTGTAAATCATCTCCTAACTCCCCAAAGCCTGTCCACCATTTACAAGGCACAAGTGAGGAGTGTGAGTGCAGCTCTAACGATACTCAATACTGTTCATGACAAAGCAACCATTTTGGCTGGCATCACATCCATTATCTTAAACATTCACTCCCTCTACCACCAATGCTCAGTAGCAGCAGTGTGTACCATCTGCAAGAGCAACTCATCAAAAGTCATAGAATCAGTCTTAGAAACTGTCTTTCAAACTCGCAACCCCGAACATCTAGAAGGGCAAGGGCAGCAGATACATGGGAATTCCACCACCTGCAAGTTCCCTTCCAAGCCAATCACCATCCTGACTTGGAAACCACATCATCATTCCTTCAGCGACTCTGGGTCAAAATCCTGGAACTCCTTCCCCAACAGAATTGTGAATGTCCCTGCGTCTGAAGGACTACAGTGGTTCAAGGAGGCAGCTCACCACCACCTTCTCCAGGGAAATTCAGGATGGGTGAAAATACCGGGCCATTCGGCTATACACATCATAGTGTCACACCGTCACAGAAACCTATAGCAACAAAAAGGCTCTTTGGCCCATCATGTCTGTGCCAGTCAAAGACAACCTTCAACCTGTTCTAATCCGATTTCCCAGCACTTGGCCCATAGCCTTTTATGCCTTGGCATTGCAAGTGCATATCGAAATACTTCTTCGATGTTCTGAGTGTTTCTGTCTCTCCCGCCCTAACAGGCAGTGAGTTCCAGATTCCCACCACCCTCTAGATGTCCTTTATCTTAAATCTATGCTACCTGGTCACTTGTCCATCCATCAAAGGGAAAAAATTCTCTTTCTAGCCTCCCCTCGCCCCTCATAACTTTATAATCTTAATTATGTCCCCTCTAATACTCTTTTGCTCCAAGGAAAACAGCCACAGTCTGTCCAAGCTCTCCAGCCCAGGCAACATCCTGGTAAATCTCCTCTGCATCCTCTCCAGTGCTATCACGTCCCTCCTAAAATGAGGATTCCAGAACTGCACACAATACCCTAGAAGTGGCCTAACCAATGTTTTATACAGTTCCAGTAATAACTGTTCTGCTCTTAATATCTATGTTTCAACTAATAAAGACAAGTATCTCATTTGTCTTCTCATGAAAGAATAAATAAAAACACACCCTTTCCCAGTGTAAGTGACCATATCACATCAACTTCCACAGCAAATGACCATATTAGACCCCTGCCCAGCGTATCTCACTGTATGACATCCCCTCCAAGTGTGTATGACCATATCACACCCTCTGCCCGTGTGTATGACAATGTAACACCCTTTCCCAAGGTATGACAATATCAGACTCCTTCCAGTGCATCTGACACTGTCACACACCCCATCAGTGGATGGAAAAATATCACACCCCTATCAGCGTATACAGTCATAAGGTCATAGGGACATACAACACAGAACCAGATCCTTCAATCCAGTTCATCCCAGCCAACCAGATTACCTAAATAAATTTAGTGACAAAATCTCACTCCACCCAGTGCAGGTGAGAATATCACATCCCCTCACAGTGTATACTATGATATCACACCCCTTCCAGTGAAAAATTTAATCCTATTGGAGACTAACTTTCACACCTCACTGGATCTAAATCACAACCTGAGCACATCTTATCCCCTGTAGCTTGACAGTGCCTTCCATCTGGCCTTACAATGTTACCTCATCCATGTAACCAAATGGCCTCTGAACAGCTAGTCATCTCCTACCCACTTTTACTGGCTTGCACCATCCCCAAACTAAAGTTCTCTACTCCTAGTGTATATTGGTCAGGTTCAAGCATCTGTGTATCATGGTATCAGCTGATTTATACTCTCCCTGGCAGTGCAGATTAACAAAAGCAGCCTAAACTAGTGAGGAACGTACACTGTGCCTGAAGTATATTAGATACAGCCTTTCAGATTTACAGCCAATGAGACATTTCAGGAGCGCAGTCACTGTGTAATTGCTGTGGGAGTTGCATCCTCTGAAAACAGGTTAAAAGCTCAGACACTTAATTGGGCACAAATCCAGTTCTTATAAACGTGACTAGAGCTCTGTTTCATGCTGCAGACAACCTTTTTGAGTGCAGTCCAGCAGGAAGGGATTTGCGTGCAAGTCTCATAGGAGTGCAGTGAGTTAAATAACAGCATCTATTTCGAACAGTGAGACGGGATGCAATGGGCACTGTGTGAAGCAGCTTCCTGAGTTTATCATGCAGTAACCTCAGGCGATGCGGAACAAGAATTAATTGAATTGTGCAAAAGGAGTGCTATGTTGCCAGACTCTGGGGCTGTGCACAGCAGAGTTGAAATAAGACAAGGGAATTCCATAGCCAAATACACCTCAGCTTCCGAGAGCTTATGAATAGTTCTTTTTCATGTCTTTCCAGTACCCTTCAATCTTTTTAGTGCATTTCTGAGCACAATGGTCTAAGGAAAGTTGTAGAGCGATCCACTTTCTTGTGTGAACACAGTCTCAGGTCAGACACAGCAGGAGATACTTTCATGATTCTTGAATCAGTTGCTTACTGTGTCAGGGCTGTTTGACACACCTCTGCCCAGAGTAGTGAGACACACCTCTGCGATCTTCAGTTTCTTACAGTGACCGACTGAGATCCTAAATGTCTCCACGTCTTTGCGAAATTTTACACTTCTTTTCCACACACACTCATGATGTAGGTTTTACTAGCTAGATTGGCTCAGCCGCAGGAACATTGTGAAGGTCACTTTCTCCTCAGCTGAGTATTGTTGGAAGTGAATAGTCAATCAGATTGAGATAAGGTTGCCAATGCTGGTTGAATGAATTCCTGAAGGTTTCATCACATGACGAGCTGCCTGAAATTGCCATTGGTCCGCTGTCACGGTGACCCACCTTCATGCACCCAATGAAAAACAAAATTAGCTCAATAACCCGCTGGATAGATCTTCATGAACAAACAGCCTTGCTTACTCCATCTCCGATAGTTTTGTAATTGTTATGAGGAAATGTATTGCGGTGTTCATGAGGGGTCTGGGCAGAGTGGACAGGGAGAAACTGTTCCCACTGGAAGAAGTACTAATATACAGACAACACAGATTGAGAGAGGATGGCAAAAGAAGCAAAGGCCACGTGTGGTAAAACAGCAAATCGTTAAGGTCTGGAGTGTACTGCCTCAGAGTGTGGGGTTAGGGCAGCTTCACTTGAGGATTTTGAGGGGAATTGGATTATTTCTGGAAAGGGAAGAAGGTGTAGGACCATGGATAGAAAGCAAGGTAAACATGAGATGAACTGCTCCATCAGAGAGCCACAGCAGACACAACGGGCTGAATGGACTCCTCTATGAAACCAGTCAATAATGAACTGAAGTGGATTGTACGGGTAGGTGGAGTCTCTGATAGGGAGAGTGTATATTGAGTGGGGAAGGGGATTAAATGGATGGGTACAGTCTGTAATAGGGGAGAGTGTACATGGGGTGAGGAAGGAGTAGTTTTAATGAGATGAATGGCCTATCTCCAAGCTCCTTTCTTGTTTCATTGCTGAACGTGAAAGATGCCATGTTTTTAGCAGTGCCTTCTTTTCGTAGTTCAACCAGGCAAGCCTTAATTGCCAATTCGCTCAGCAGCTGTACTCAAGTGCAGAGGCTAGGGAGGTCAGAACAAGAGGTGGTGATTCTGCCAGCACTGGCCTGCTTCTATTTTAAAATTACTCATTTCTGACAACGGCCCTCACACAACGCTCATTTATATTTCATCAAATGTCTCGTTAAAATACACTATGGAACAATGCACATTAGACGAATAAAACCTCCACTGCAGCAGCAGATGATTTACTGATCCCAATGTCTTTAACCAGTACTTTAGCCAAGTGTCATGCACTATGTTGGTGCAAGTAGGGATTAACATATTAACGGGCTGGGTTTAAGACTGAGCAAAGAACAAGCAGCATAAAGTGAGATGGAGACAGTTGTGTATATGTATGGATCTCATTATATCTCCTATTGTAAAAATCAAGCACAATGCATGATTTAAAAAGTTCTTCAATACTTTAGTGGCAGGAGTGCCACCCAATGGAAAGACAAGAATGCATTTGATGGCTGTCTTGGCCTTTCAATGTGCTTCATTGCCAGCGAAATAAGTATAGTTAGTCATTGCCGTGATGTTGGAAACATACTGTCCTGACTTGAAAACATATCATTGTTCCTCCAGTGTCGCTGGGTCAAAATTCTGGAATTCTCTCCCTAAGAGCATTTGCAAGTGATCCTACAACGCATGCACTGCAGCAGTTCAAGAAAGCAGCTCACAACCACCTTCTCCAACACAATTAAGGATGGGCAATAAATGCTTGTCCAACAGACGATTCCCATGAATGAATCAAAAAAAAAGCACAGACACCAATGAATGCACACCCAGTATTCACAAACAGCAAATATCACATTCAGGTAATCTGCTTTAATGACGTTGAGTAAAGGATTGAGAGAGAACTCCACTGCTCTTTTTCAAAGTGCTGTGGGATCGTCTATGTTCACATGATGGGGGAGGCAGGGCCCAGTTTAACATCTCAACAACAGCATCACTGACAGTGTAGCACACAGCTATAAGTATTATGTAGAAAGACAAATGGCTGTCATGTCCAGTCCCCATCTTGCTGAACAAACTAATCGGAAAGGAAGGGAAACGCAAAGAGAGAAAGATACACAGTGACAGAAAGTCTAATATTGGAGGAGGTGCTGACTGAGAAAGAAAATTTGAAATGGGAGGAGAGAGAGATGTGGGGGAGAGAAAAAAAAGGTGAGATGGAGAGAGAGGGGAGAGAAGGAAATGAAGTGAGAAGGAGAGAAAAAGAGGGAGAGACAAAGAGAGAGGGGGGAGAAAGAGAGAGACGAAGAAAGATATAGACTGGGGGAGAGACAGAGACAGGACACACAGAGGGAGGGGTGGAGGAGAGACAGGGACGGGGTCAGAGAGAGGGACGGAGTGGAGTGACAGGGACAGGGACAGGGGTGCAACAGGGCCAGGGGAGAGAGGCAAAGACGCAGCAGAAAGGTCAGACGGAGGCACGGGGATAAAGGTAGCTACACGCAGAGAAACAGTGAGAGGGCAAGAAAGTGATGTAGAGATCAGGATTGAAAGACAGAGCAAGAAAGGAGGAGAGAGGGCTAAAGTTGGGGTTCTGCTCACTCTGAGAGATGGCTCTGAGGGAGCTGGATCAGTGTCAAGGACTCGCCACGGGTAAATAAAGAGTGATTTAGTGATGGGCTACCGGCCTCTGTGGAGTTATTTCACGTTATTTCCCTACAGTGAGGATAGAGGTAATTCAGCCCATTGACCCTACATTGATCCTCTGAACAGCATCCCACCCAATCCCCATAATTCCACATTTCCTATGACTAATCCGTCTAGCCTGGACATCCCTGGACACTACAGAGCAACTTTTAGCATGACCAGTCCTCCTAACCTGCACACCTTTGGACTGTGGGAGGAAATGGAGCACCTGAAGTAAAACCACGCAGACACAGGTAGAACATACAAAATCCACACAGACAGTCACCCAAGGATGGAATCGAACCCAGGCCCCTGGAGCTGTGAGACAGCAGTGCTAACCAGTATGGGCTATAAAAGTAGGGAAGTTTTGCTGCCGTTATAGAGGGCATTGATGAGACTTATTTAGAGTACTGGGTAGACAAGTGCTTATCTTGTGAGGAATGATTGAGTAGGTTGGGCCTATACATGCTGGATTTTAAAAGAATAAAAACTGATTTTACTGTAGCATAAAAGACACATTTGGGAGAATTTGATCAGGTAGATGCTGACATGATGTTTCATCTCATATGAAAGACAAGAACTAGGAGACAGTTTCAAAATAAAAGGTCCAACATTTAAGAATGAGACAAGAAGGAACTTATTTTCACAGACATAGTTAGTCTTCGGATTTCTGTTCCCCAAAGAACAGTGGACACCAGTCATTGAATATATTCAAGGCTAGGTTACACAGATTTTTGATTGACAAGGGTTCAAAGGTTATGGGGACGGGTTGCGGGTAAGAAGGTGGAGCTAAGGCCACAATCAGATCAGCCATGATTTTGTTAAAAGGTGGAGCAAGATCACGGGGCTGAATGGTCTCCTCCTGTTTCTATTTCATATGACATTGTGTGCTAAATTGTCGTTACATGACAAAATATACTGTGAGGTCCAGAGATGGTCAATCATAAAATATGCAACTTCATTGAAGTCAGCAGGATAGCTAGTTCACTTCGATAAATACCCAGCTGATGAGACAATGACACAGAGCCCCTGGAGAGAAGCAAAGGCTGCGCGGAATCAAGTTACCGCACTGGAACTATTTCCTAATTTCTCACCCCCACCCCCTCCAAGCCTCACATTAACTCTGCATTTTTAATTTGCATGTCTCTAACCATTTTAAACACTCCAGACAAAGCGGGACCACAATGGAATGAGCCTGAGCAAATTAGCCCTGGCTAAAAATAGCACAGCCTTCTACCACCTGCGCTTGCGTTGCTGTGCCATTGAAGTGCTCTGTCATCTCATTCAGCTCATTCACACTTCAGTCATATTGATCACAACACAGTCTGAGGCAGACAGGATAAACCCACTAAAATAATGGGACAAGGAATCCTCAAACTCCGCATTCTCCCAGGATTTAGTTCCAGCTGTAAAATGGCAAAGTGAATTAACAGCAGATGTTTGTGAAGCATACAAGCAAATGGATACGAATGAAGGAAGGCACAGAGAGCTGGGAAATCACACTGTTGGCACCAGCTCTCATCTTTATGGATCACTCTGTACCATGCCTATTTTTCTGAATTCTGATTGTTCCAGCAAATATTTTATCTCAAAACATCAAAATGGCAGAGATCATTCAGGTTGAATAATGAAATTGTGACAACTAACAGAGCATTAGCCACCAGGCTAGCAGAGGAGAGGACAATATAACAAATCTATATCAGAAACCTGTAATTACTATTCGGTATAAAATCCTACAGGGAGTTCAGGAGAATCTTCTTTACTTAGTGAGTGGCTAAGAAAGTGGAACTCTAACTCAAGCACACCTAGAGCTAAATAGCATGTCACTTGAAATGGAGGACTAAATGAAATGACAAGGGAGGAAAGAGTGGAAAATGATTCTATATTGATCGGGTGAGACAGTGTTGGGAAGTGAGGGTAGAAGATGTATGTTGTGTGGAATCTGAACACTAAGTTGATTTCTTTTATTTCACAAGTATAGTTTATTCATAAAGAAAACTTAAATATGTACATAGTTGTTGAAGCGGTTCAGTCCTATACAGTCTTTGCAGATGGAAAACAAAACCAAAACCCAAGGCATTTTTTACTTGTACAAGACTATATTTACATATACTTGAGGCATAAGGAGAGTCTGATAACTGAACGAATCCCACTGTACTGTGAAAGACCTTAGATGGTGGTCTTTCCCCACAAAAACAAGGTTGAACCTGTTAAATGGGCTGAATGGTCATCTGATGCTGCTGACGCTACGCAAGCCCAGAGCACAGATCCACACACTACACCTGCCATATAAACAGTGTGACAGCAACAGGATGTCAAATGCTGTGCATTCTGCAGTGAGTAAACTCACATTCTGACTCCCTAAAGCCTGACCACCATCAACAAGGCACAAGTCAGGATTGTGATGGAATACTCCCCACTTGTCTGGATGGGTGCAGCTCCAACAAACAAGAAATGCAGCACCATCCAGAACAAAACAGCCCAGTTGATTGGCAATACATCTAACACTATGAATATTCATGCTCTTCATTACTGATTACAGCTGCAGCAGTGTGTTCCATTTGCAAGACACACTGTAGCAACTCACCAACGATCTTTAGACAGCACCTTCCAAATCCACAACCACTTCCATCTAGAAGGCAGCAGATACTTGGGAACACCATCCCCTGCCCATTTCCCTCCAGGCCATTCACCATCCTGACTTGGAAATACAATCCTTTAATGTTACTGGGTCAACGCCAGGGAACTCCCTCCGTAACAGTACAGTGGGTTTATCTACACTCCAAGGACTGCAGTGTTTCAATAAGATAGCTCAGCACCACCCTCTCAAAGGTAATAAATGCTGACCCATATCTACATGAACAAATAAAATAATTTACAGGATTTCTGCACTTTAGCAATTCTGGCCTTAAGCAGTTGCTTTTACTCACTCCAGCACTGGTGGTCATGCATTTAGCTGCTTGGCTGTCAGCGCTGGATCCTCCAAAGATCACTCTGCCGCTTAACCTCACCTCCTTCCTTTACACTGCTTAAAACCTACCTTTTTGACCATACTTTGGTCAACTAACACTGTGTTTCTTCCTGTGGCTAGCCTCAAAAGTTTTGCTTTTCAAAGCATGTTGAACCATATTACTGTATTAAAGTTGCTGTAAAAGTACAAACCATTGTTGCTGAAATACATTGACACACGTGCATGCACGCACACCCAGTCTCTCACATACAATTATTCCTCGTTTGTCCTAGTGTGACAGGTAATGAGTATGCTGGTAATAAAGAAAATGAATATGCAATGTCAAAGCCGAACATCACAGCACATGCCCGACAAAGAGATTGTAACTGGTTTCCATTAAGGAGACAGAACATTAAACTAAGCTGAACCTTATTAGTAGCAGTGCTAACATAAGGGAGGTGACAAGTTAATGTGTAATAGTTGAAGATGAGGAATAATGTAATTATCATCAGCACTGCTGGAATACCTACAATGGCAAATGCAAGAAGGTACTGTGACGATACTATGGCTTTAAGAGGTGTATTTTGTCCTTTTTACTTTTAAGAAGAAAGGTTGAGACAGAGCTGCAGAGCAGCCTGCTCCAAAGCCAATGAAGTAAACAGCTTGTGAGGCCTTGGGTTTTTTTTTAAAAAAGGTGGAACAATAGAAGCAGCCTGAAGGCATGGGGTCAAGTTCCCACAGAACCAGGACTTTTTTGTTTTAGCCTTCAGTAGCAGTTGCTGGGGTCTTGAAGCTGGATGTGGAAGCTCTTGTTACTCTCTCCGTCAAAGCTAAAAGCCTGGGTTCTCTTCCTGCTGCTAGAATTCCATTTGAAACAATATATTTTACTGAATTTGCCTTTGCCAAGAGTGTGTTTATGGGATGTTACTAAATTAGTTAATTAGTAGTAGTTAATATATATATTCTTTTGTTAAGCAATTCAATACTTAGTTAAGCCATTTTTATTTGTGTGTATTTTAATTATAGTGCATAAATAAAGTGTGCTTGTTTGACCAATCGAATTGCATCCAGAACACAATACCTTAGACTTGCCTTTAAAATAAGAAAAGGTTAGGGTCTAGACTATCTTCTGAATACCTTTTGAGGGGATTTGGTTTGGTCCATAACAGTATACACCAGACAGCAGATTTAACATTGACAGAGAAGATAACATGGATGTATAATGCCAATAAAATCAATCCTACATGACTCTAGTGTTCTTCATCATGACTGAGCCTCTTTTGCTTAGCAGGAACATCTAATAAAGCTTTTCTGCATAGCTTTCTCTCATTTATTGAACAATAACCTGCAATACCTTACATACAATGCTTTCATGTAGAAAAACCTGGCCACCCATCTCTCCAATGACAGACTGTATGGTCTCCTTTATTTCTTATGGTTTTAATCAGGGAAATAACCTCGTTAGCCAAAGGGGCAAATATTGGGAAGAGGTTGATCAAACGTTTGTTCAAAAAGGTGACATTTAAGGAAGGAAGTAAGGAGGTGGGAAATAGTAAGAAGGGTTTCAAGACAGAATTCCAGAGATGCCTAGGCAGCTGTCAGTATGGGAGCCAATGGTTGCTGCTCTGCAAGTGGTCACAAAGACAGCACGCACTGAAGCACAACTGGTATTGGTCTAACTACATGACAAGACCCCAGCATCCAGCGCATACAATCAGATCTGAGGTGAAAGCAATGTATAAATAAATCATATCTGTGAGAAGCTGCTGTCATTCAAGAAATCAGATCTCAACTTCTTACAAGAATGAATGGCAGTCATTCTCAGGCATCACAGGGAAATTCTAATTCAGTACAGAGTGCAACTTAATGGCAGAAAGGCCCATCAGGGTTTGCTCCTGTGAATGAGGTTACTATATTCGGAAGGACTGACAGTTTGATTAATGTGGGGAAATAAGTGACACAGAAAAGCTATAAATGCAAAAAAATTCCACGTTCACTTGGTATAACCACAAAGATCCAGAAATTCCGGTGTTGTCTGCATTTAAACTATTAGCACATCTCACGCGGCATCATGAAGACAAGGATTTTATACCATGTACACTGTTAAACTGTGATACTTTAAGCCTTCTTATTTTTCTCTTCCCAGGTCTAGTGACGCAAACAGACAAGGGCCATGCTTACATCTGTTTCCATAGCTACTTTTCCTGTAAAAACCCATTTGCCGCCAGTTTGTCACCAGAGGTTCCGGACTGAGCCGCATCAAGCTTCAAGACCAGGGAACTCTCCCACATTTACCACCGACTACAGACACACATATTGATAGTCAACGACCAATATCAACATATCAAATCCTGAAGGGGAACGAAACCCTGAGGTTCAGTCAGAAGAAGGGGTGCTACTGACTGTGCCACAAGAGCTCCCTCTTGATGCTGTCAAAGTCTAATTATTAAGCAAAGCAGAAAAATATTAAATTGTCTTTGTTGATATTAGTCTGCAGATGTCTACAAATGTCATGCTGTAGGAGACAAGAGATGAAAAACCTGGCATTCTTCATCTGTTCAGAGATAGCAAGAACTGCCGATGCTGGAGTCAGAGATAACACAGTGTGGAGCTGGAGGAATACAGCAGGCCAGGCAGCATCAGGGGCGCAGGAAAGTTGACGTTTCGGGTCGGGACCCTTCTTCAGAAAATGGTAGGAGGAGGGTCCCGACCTGAAATGTCAACTTCCTGTTCCTCTGATGTTGCCTTGCCTGCCGTGTTCCTCCAGCTCCACACTGTATTCTTCATCTGTTTTTCTTTTTACCTGAGAACTTGGATCAATCAGATATTACAAACATTCTAACTCAAGAAGATAACTCCTATTGCTAGGGGAGTTTAGTACTGCACTGTTAATCTGAGAGATTGTAATTTGCATATAAAAGCAGATGTGATGAACATTTGTTCCAAATAACAATTGCTAGATTCAATAGATTACCCCCCAATTCATGCACATGGAAGTTGGAGGAATCGCAGTATGATAAATATTACATTGCGTAAGGCACGATCTACCTAAACATTGTTGAAGTATTGTTGAAGTATTGTTGCATGACTCTTTAAGGTGACAGGTTTCATTGCTCTGTATCCTTCAAATGAATGTCTTGGTCAGTTGTAGATTGCCTTCCTGGCACTGACCTTCCTGTATCAAGATGGTCAGAGAACGAATACCTACTGACTATGTGCTAACTGACCAGCATCTGGAGCCCTCTGAAAATATCCCAAGCTCTGATTTTGAATCAGAGATTTCAGAGAGATCTTAATACCTATTAATAACCTTAACAGCCAGCAAAAGCTAGAGGAATTAAAACCTGCTGTAACTCCTGGCTTCTCATAAAACTGACACTTCCAAACACTCATACTGACTTTCCCCACCTCCCAGCCTCTCAACTCCTCACGTACCCACTACCAACCCAACTTCCTCATCAACCCCTTTGCCACACTACCTCCTTAAGCCTCATTACCTGCCATCTGACCCACTTGCCCATTTTACCGGCCACCCCAGTCTCTTGTCCAACTGGCACCCTAAACCCTTACCCAAAACACACCGTAGCCCTTTATCAACTGCTACCCTAGCCCCTGCTCAACGGCACCCTAACCCCTCGCCCCCTTCCCACTCACATGCACACTAACCCTTTACCTCCACCTTTTCGGAGTAGCTTGTCCAAAAGTCTCTGGTACCTTGAGACTGCGTCCCTTACTGGAATTATGGAAGCCACTGGCATAAGAAGTGGGTGAGGCTTCTGCACAGATGCACTTCAGTGCTGCCTACATAGTTTTCTGCGCTGTATCTATTGTGATGAATCTTGCTTCAGAAGTTGCACTCAAAATATCCTGGGAGGGCGTGGTTGGAAACATGGATTCTGATGCAAACTCAAATCAGAAGATTTGAGCCTTTACTTCATCGATTTGTGTATTTACAAAGGCAGGCGAGAAAACAAAACAGAACCTCAGAATGCCCTGAGGATTTTACAGCTAGCAGGTCATTTTTTTTCCAAAACACCATCACTGTAGTATTGCTGGAGGTACAATTTCAGCACTGAATGATCCATGTATCACGATAAGGTAATAGCGAGACAACCAATTTCAGATGCTGGACGAGAGTTGAATAATGGCCAAAATATTTTTTATGTTGTTCACTCGTGAGACTTGGGTGTCGCTGGCTGACCAGAATTTATTGCCTGTCCCTAGTTGCCCTTGAGAAGACGATGATGAGTTGCCTTCTTGAACCGCTGCACATGTTGCAGGTTGACCCACAATGCCCATCTATGTGTAACATTAAACCTACTTCTGTAAGTTTTAGTCACTTATGAATAAGGATAAGAGTGATATTTGGGTGAAAGTACTAAATTTGGGGAAAGTTAACTACAACAGCATCAGGCAGGAACTGGGGAATATCGATGGGGGAGGCTATTTGAGGGCAAATCCACATTGGCATGTGGGAATCTTTTAAAGACCTGTTGATTAGATTTCAGGACCAGCATGTTCCTGTGAAAATAAAGGATAAGGATGGCAACATTCAGGAACCTTAGATGACAAGAGAAGTTGCGAGATAAGTCAAAAAAGAAGAGGATGTATACCTAAGATTTAGGAAACTGAAGACGGATAGAGCTCTTGAAAAGCAGGAAACAGCTTCTTAAAAAGGTGTTAGGAGGGCTATCAGGGGCCATGAAACGTCCTTGGCAAGTAAAATTAAGGAAAATCCTCAGGCATTTTGCATACATACATATAAGGAGCAAGATGGTAACTAGAGAAATGGCAGATTTTTGTCAAGGACAAAGGAGGGAACTTCTGCGTGGAGCCAGAAGAAATGGGTGAGGTCTTTCATGGTATTCACAAGGAGAAGGACACGGTGTATAGTGAGTCTCAGGAAGGGTATGTTGATGTTCTGGGCCATGTCAATATAAAAATGAAGGAGGTGTTGGTTGTTTTGAAAAGCAGTTAAAGTAGACAAGTCCCCAGGACCTTGATGGGATCCATCACAGAGTACTGAGTGAGTTGATGGAGGAAATTGCTGTGGCCTTGTACAACAATCTTTCTTTTAACCGGAACCTTATGAACTGGCACTCTCAAAAAGCCAGCAAAAATTATTACTCAAATAGCTGACGTTTACTGTATTAACAATCTCTGAAGACTGAGTAGTCAGTTAAGGGTGCGAGTGAGAAAGTTCTCTGCCGGTAAGTTTTATTTAAGGTAAAGTTGCATTATTATTGAAGTGATTTATGCTGTAAATAAAGTACAATAGTGATGTGGATACCCCCTGCATGATGTTTCTATTATTTTGTGCATGTCTTACGTCAGAGGCTATGAGGTGATCTGACAGAGGTTACCCAATTATGAGAGGCGTGGATAGAATGGATACTCAGAGTCTATTTTCCAGGGTAGAAATGTCAATTACTGGGGGACGTAGATTTAAAGAAAGGGGGAAGTTTAAAGGAGATGTGAGAAGCAAGCTTTTACACAAAGGGAAGTAAGTGACTGGACTGAGCTGCTCGGTGGAGGCAGATATAATAGCGATGCTTAAGAGGCATCTTGACAGATACATGAAAAGTCAGGGAATATAGGGATATGTAACATGCAGAGGCAAAAGTTTTTTAGTTTAGAAAAGGCATCATGTGTCAGCACAAGCTTGGTGGGCTGAATAACCTATTCTGGTGCTGCACTGTTTTTGGCCTTTTATATGTTTTTGACTCACAATGCGGTGTGGTTATCAAGTGACATCTGATAAATGGTCCTCTTGCACATCAGTTATGTTGATGGGACCTAACTAGCATGGATGTGCCTGACCAATGATATGGCATATTAAGATAGCAAACTAACAGCAACAACTACCATTTACAGGTTGCCTTCAACGAAACCAACTGGCTGGGAAATTTACAAGGCAATGGCATAGTCCCAGAATAGGGACTGGAATGAGGCTAGTCAAGCTTTGGAATCTTTGTTGCAGAGAGCTGAGGAGGCTCAGTCATTGAGTATATTTCAGGCTGAAACAGACAAACCTTTGGTCTCTGACAGATTGAAGAGATATGGGAACAGATGGGTAAGTGGAGTTGAGGTGGAAGATCAGCCACAAACTTAGTGAATGACAGAACAGCCTTGAGGAGTTATGTGATACACTCTTGCTCCTATTTGGTATGTTTTCAAGTTCCATAACCAGCAATAGGGAATTGAAAGAAAGAGGGGACATACACAAGAGTTAGAAATGGAATGGAGAAATCAAAGGGGGGTGGGGGGATTCTCAGGTTGGAGATATTACTATAAAAGGGAAGGGAAAGGCCATGAAGAGGGTGAAGAAAGAATAAGGATTCTATAATAGAGGCACTGGGAGACTGCGAGAGGTCAGCAACAGAGTTGAGGTTTCCCATTCAGCACAGCCACCTTTGAACTCCACCAGCAGAGAACAATTACCGTCCCCTTTCCCGAATTCCCTCTGTTCATGCACAAGCAAGCCCCCCAGCACCCACAACCCTGACCTGGATGTAGGCAGACTTGGCTTCAGTGTTCCTGGCCATAGAAAAGGTGAGGCACATTACTCCCTCCAGATGTGGTCTGGTGTTGCTGGAAAGTAAGTACACAAGGATGTGAGAGTGTGTGTGTGAGAATGCGAGTGTATGTGGGTGTGTTCGAGACAGTGCGTATGAGAGAGACAGAGTGTGTGTGAGCGAGTGTATGTGTGTGAGCGAGTGTATGTGTGTGAGC
>NC_063341.1:1540574-1575449 GCF_021869965.1 Rhincodon typus
TGAGCGAGTGTATGTGTGTGAGCGAGTGTATGTGTGTGAGCGAGTGTGTGAGAGACTGTAAAAGAGAGAGAGACAGTGTGCACGCATGCATGTGAGTGAGTAAGTGAATAGACATGTTGGAATGGAACAAGCACAGGTTTAGGTGAATTCATGGTGGTTGAATAAGCTGCCAACAAACACACCACAAACTAATATATAAAACTCACTTGGGCAAGGGCTGCTGAGTTAGTTGGTATTACTAGTTTAGATTCAGCATCTAGTGTAGACTCACTGTAGCTTCAGCAGTAAAGACTCAGTGGCCCATATGATTCTACAATCCTCAAGGAAGGAGCGAGTAAGAGAAAGACCTTTCGGAAGGAATAAGGATGGCAGAGTTTTGGCATAGGCATCACAGCAGTATGTTGACTGATAGGATGCTTAGAGTGACGATTACTTGAGAGAAGTGAAAGGACTGATAAATATGGCTGAGTCAGGGATAGAAATTCAAGCTGTACTCAGTGCCACTGCTGAATTTAGGAGTCTAGCAGTGCTAGGATATCAACTGATATTAACCCTGGCGTAGAGCTGCTGCTGATGAAAACAAGGAGTTCTGAATGCTCTGATCTCTAATTTCTGGCAAAGTGACTGCACAGGGATCTTCCAGTTCTCTACTGGGACTGGATGGCCTACATGAGCATCCTTTGAAGCTTCACTGTTCAATCTGCTACAAATACAGGATGCCAAGCTTCATTCTGTTGCAATGATTCATCCAGTCTCTTTGATGTTGCCTTCGCCTTGTCCTAATTCTGAAGACGACTCTCGGGGTGGAAGAAGGAACAGCACAAGAAGAGATGACGTGCCCTGATTCTGATGAATAAGTTGCTCAGATCACTGGTCTGTCCATCAATTCCGTAATATGTTGAAATAAAGCAGTGTTTAACCGAGCTTGAAAGCGTTTAGAAGGAAGAACATTAAAGCTGCTTGAGAAATAAAGGAAAGCCTAAAGCAGGTACAAAAACAGAAATTGCTGCAAAAGCTCAGCAGGTCCTGGCAGCATCTGTGGAAATAAATCAGTGTTAAAAGTTTTGGTTTCAATGACTCTTCCACAGAACATGTTAACTCTGATTTCTCTCCACAGATACTGCCAGACCTGCTCAGCTTTTCCAGCATCCACAGTTCTTTCGTTTTTTTTTAAATTGAGCTTAGAGCAGGTGCCTGATACAGAAGAAAACAGTACAACCTTGACGGGACCAATGGCCTGTTTCTGTGTTGTAACATCATGATTCCAGTGCCACAACATATGTTGTGACAAAATATAGAGCTGGAAAAGCACAGATCAGACAGCATCTGACGAGCAGGAATGTCAACGTTTCAGCCCGAAACACTGTAGCCTGAAACATTGACTTTCCTGCTCTTGGATGCTGTCTGACCCGCTGTGCTTTTCCAGGTCTACATTTATCGACTCTAGCTTCCAGCATCTGCAGTCCTTACTGTCTCCAAGAAGTTGTGACTTAAATAGCCATTAAAACTAAATCAAAGTGCATGGGTTTGTTATTCTTTGCAGAAGAGTACCAGGGCTGGGCATGTTCATTTATGTGGAGAGACCGGGGAAGCTGAAATTGTTCTCCTTAGAACGGGCAAGATCACAGGGGAGGTTCAGCTGCACTGTTCTAAATTCTAATGGAGTTTGATAAAGTAATTAGAACAAAACTGATTCTCCAGCCGGGAGGGGTGATAACCAGAGGACACAGATTTGAAGTAATTAGCTAAAGACCAGGATAGGAGAAAAAGGTGGAGGAAGAGAAGGACTAATCGGGTTGTTCTTTCTAGACAGAAAGGTCAGTCGCCAACGTGTGACACTTTTCATCAGTGAGTCTGCATCCCTTTCCCTGACCTAAAAAAATTGTTAAGCTTTTATTACGTTATTTAAGACTCGTCTTTAATTGAAACCTAAACTGTTTTTCCTAGTTGCTGATGCCCCAGCTGCAAAAGGGATTGACCTATGCACAGAGCAGAAAAAGCGTAACGTGAAACTCAAAGCACAGAATTAATTACCGGAGTTACAGCTTCCAACTGAGCATCTCCTATGTATACTCAAAAATAAAGGGCAGCTTGTAACATGCCTTATTTATTTGAATCTGGTTTTAATGAATGTATATTAGCAGGTCACTTGAGAACAGTCTGTTCTAGAGCTGCAGCCATCTTTAAAGTGAACAGCAAAGAGGAATCCAGCTGCCAGCTGACCTGGTTTGAACCTGTAATTTTCACACTGATTTATGGCACCATTTATAACTGGGTGGGCTGGTGTATGGAATACAAATGTGCCATTACTGGTAACAATGAACTGAGAGATCAGAAACCACATCTCTCAGGGAGCACATGCACAAACAACTGAGGGGCAATTTGGTGAACCAGGCTCTCGGTGTACGTGAGTTGAGAAGGGGATTGGGCAAGGTAAGGGGCAGCACATGATAAATACCCTGAGTTGAGGGAATGACATACAGTCACTGGATTACACCTCACTCCCTATTATGGCTGAATAATACTCAAGGGACATTGACGCCAAAACCAAAAGGATAGATTGGGTGGCAGATCTCCTTCTGGAGACACCTGGTTGAAGATGTTATTCATACTTTGGTTGATGGCACTCTCTCACCTGAATCAGAAAACGGTGACTCAAGTCTCACTCCCGGACTTGTGCACAAAACCAGGCTAACGGATGGGTGCAGTGGTGAGGGAGTGCTGCCCTATTAGGCAGGTGACAGGAAACTTCAGGGGTTCGGTGTCTTCTTTCAAATACATCATTAAAAGCAAGGCCCTATCTAGTTGTCTAAATGACGGGGTTGGCCATTTTGGACTGAAACTAGGGGAAATCTCTTCACTGAGAGGGTTGTGAATCTTTGGAATTCTATCACAGATAGCTGTAGAAGCTCAGTCATTGAGCTGGCTGGGATCGATTGACTGTTGGAGGAACGAAGGGACATGGCAGAAAGGTGGAGCTCAGCTCGCAGATTAGTCATAATCGTAGTGAATGGTAGGACAGGCTCCAGGGGTTTTTTGACCCAGAGGGTGGTGGGAATCTGGAACTCACTGCCTATAAAGGGTGGAAGATGCAGAAACTCTCACAACATTTAAAAAGTATTGAGATGCGCACTTGCGATTTCAACGCATACAAGTCTCGGGGCCAATTGTTGGAAAATAGAGAGTTAGGTGGCTGCTTCTGACCGGTGCAGACACTATGGACCAAAGGGCCTTTTTCTGTACTGTAGACTTCGATGACTCTAAAATGTCTCTACAGTTCTGAAATCAACTTTGAAATATTGGTCCCCAGTTGATAGACTTCCCAAGCAGGGGAAACAGTCTTTTACCATCTTCCTTTAGATTCCTGAAGAATGCTTTGTGTTTCAATAAGATGACCTCTTGTGCTTCTAAACTCCAGAGAGTATAGGTCCAGTCTACATAATCTCTCATGATAGAACACAACACTCCTGACCCATCTTAGAAATCAATGTGGTCAATCTTTGCTGCACCTCCTCTAAAGCAAGTCATCCTTCCTTAAGTACAGAGAACTGTACACGTTACTCCAAGTGTGGTTTCACCAAAGACGAAATTTTAAAAGACTAAGAACCCTCATATTCCGATGCCTTACAATACTTACTTACCTCATTCCTTGCTTTGTATGCTAGTTAACTTCTTGTGATTTCTTTTTTGTTCACTTGAGAAATATGGGCATTGTTGGCTGGCCAGCATTTATTGCCTCTTCTTAGTTACCCTTGAGAAGTGGTGGTGAACTGCCTTCTTGAACCACAGCAGTTCCAATGCTGTAGGATGACCCACAATATCCTTAGGGAGGGAATTCCAGGATTTTGATCCAGTGACAGTGAAGCTATGGTGACACATTTCCAAGTTAGGATGGTGACTTGGCTTGGAGGGGAACTTGCAGGGGTGGTGTTCCCATATATCTGCTGCCCTTGTCCTTCTAGATGGAAATAGTTGTGGGTTTGGAAGGTGCTGTCTGAGGACCTTTGGTGAATTTCTGCAGTGCATCTTGTAGATAGTACTCACTGCTGTTACTGATTGTCAGATGGTGGAGGGAGTGGATTTTTGTGGATGTGGAGCCAATCAAGCTGGCTGCGTTGTCCTGGATGGTGTCAAGCTTCTTGAGTGTTGTTGGGGCTGCACTCATCCAGGCAAGTGGGGAGTATTCCATCACACTCCTGACATGTGCGTTGTCGTCGCTGGACAAGCTTTCGGGAGTCTGGAGGTAAGTTCCTCTCTGCAGTATTCCCGGCCTCTGACCAGCTCTTATAGCCACTGTGGTGAGTCCAGTTGATTTTCCGGTCAATGGTAACCCCCAGGATGTTGATAGTGGGGGATTCAGTGATGGTAATGCCATTGAATGTCAAGGGACAGTGGTTAGATGGTCTCTTATTGGTGATGGCCATTGCCTGCCATTTGTATGGCACGGATATCACTTGCCACTTGTCAGTCCAAGCCTGGATATTATCCAGAATTTGTTACATGTGAACATGGACTGTTTCAATATCTGAAGAGTTGTGAATGGTGCTGAACATTGTGCAATCATTGGTGAGCATCCCCACTTCTGACATTATGAAGAAAGCAGCTGAAGATACAAAAGACCCCATAAACCACCAAATATTAATTTATTAATTTTGTACCTTTTGATAAACTTTTGACAACTTTTCCATTTTTACTAAAAAAGTGGATCATTTCACATTTCCCCATATTATTCTCCATCTGTGACCTTATAGTAGGTCACCATTAAGTTTGATATTTTCCATCTAGTGGGGCCTTCTATGAATCTAGGGAATTTTGGAAAATGAAAGCCAACGCATTTTGGTCCCTTTACTCAAGGGGGGGATGTAGTTGAACTGAAGGCAGCTCAGCGGAAGTTCACTAGATTAATTCCAGAGATGTAAGTTTGTCTTATGAACAGAGATTAAGCTGTTTAGGCCCGTATTCTTTGAAGTTTAGAAAAATGGAAGGAGATTTAATTGAGGTCTATAAGATGCTAAAGGGGACTGACAAAGCAGATGTGGAAGGGATGTTTCCCCTGGTGGGGCAATCTCGAATGAAAGGTCATACTTTTTAGAATAATGGGTGGCTGATTTGAAACAGAGATAATGAGAAATTACTTCTCTCAAAGGTTCGTGATTCTGTGGAATTCACTATCCAAGAGTGCAATGGATGCTGAGACATTGAGTAAATTGAAGGTCAAGGGAAGGAAGTTTTTAGTTAATTAATGGGTTGAAGAGGCAGCACTCAGGGAAATGGAGTTGAAGCCAAGATGAGATAAGCCACGATCATATTAAATGGCAAAGCAGGTGCAAGGGGCTGATTTGCCTACTCCTGCTCCTACTTCTTATGTTATGTCCTTAATAGGTGACTAGCTATTTTTTTTTTAAAGACCATACAATGACTTCCATCAGGTCTGGGGCACCTGTCAGCCCACAGTTCCAACTGAGCTATGGTTCACAAATATCTCTCTCCTGCCTTTCTCAGGAAGAAAGCAGTTACGTTTGTCACCATTCAATTGACAGGAACTATCCTAAAATTTAGGGAATTCTGGGCAATCAAGCTCACTATCCCTAAGCGTGACCTGTGGGCTCAGTGACTGTTCTGTGGAATAGCTGACAGAACTGGTGGCAGGAAACTTTGCCATTCAGAGGGTGCTTGAACAGGTTAAAGAACTGAACTGTGATTAGAAATGAGAATCACAAAATGTTTACAGCACAGGAAGCCATTGGCCCATCATATCTGGCCCTGAAGTCTGACAGGGGACTACAGTAGGAACAGTACTTCTTGCAGACAGAAATGAAGGGTGGATCTTTCAAAGGCTACAGGAAGGGTTATTCAGTTTATCACGCAGCATGTAAAATTCCACTGTTTACAACCTGTGGTCCCAGTGAGGTGTTTTTGTTGTAGAATTGAAGGAAATCATTCAACAATCAGTAAGAATAATATCCTGAATCAAGGCTGCTGATTATTTTTCTTGCAAGACCTTTTTTTTAAAAATCACAATGATTGCAAGATTGGCCTGCAGGATAAGTAGCATAGTTAAATAACTGAGCTAAACTAACTGATAGCACTCTAGGAAAGAACACATCTTTTCCCCAAATGACCTTCAAATGACACTTGTCTTACTATAACCTGTGGAGAAATCATCCTTAAGAACATTAGCTCTGCATAATTGATCTGCACCTTGTTACAGATGTTTCTGAAGCCACAAGAAGTGCTATTTTCAGAGAGACTGCATAAATTCTTTCCTGAGACAAAGATACTGAATTGCAAACTCAACACAGGTGAGTCCTCCCTTGTTCCTGTTTATATAGACATATACACTGTCCATTTTAGATTCAGTATTCTAATGTCAGGCCCTCAAGTAACAGAACTGACTCCTACATTCACAAGTGCAAATCCAACTCAGCCAGGGTTTATTCAATAGTGACCAGACTGCTACCCCACTCAAGAGATTGTTGAATGCTGGTGAACTGGCAGGCGAACCAAACAAAGTGACATTAATCTTAATATAAGACAAAAGATGACAAGTTGCTCAAGGAAACACCATGGACAAGGCAAGGTGCACTTCCATATAGAAACCACTAATATTTTTATTTGGAGGGGGTTGGGGTTCAGGGAGGCAGAGCTAGGAGAGGGAGCAGCTGGGAAAGGATAAGAAAGGGAAGAGGGCAAGAGAAGAAGAGGGAAGAAAGGGAAAGAAAAAGCAGGAAGGGGGATAAAGCAGGACAGAAAAATGAGAGGAGTGGTTAAAAAGTGAGGACAGAATGACAAAGTAAAGAGGAATGAGGCGGTAGAGGAAGGGTGAGGGGAGCAAGAGGGATGGGGAGAAGGAGGGGATGGAGGGGATGAGGAGATAGACACTGGGAGAGCTGCAGAATGATACAGGGTAAGCACTGGGAGAACTGGCCATGAATCTTATGGAAACTGACATAATCCATATTCAGGTGGTATTTCTTCTGAAAGTTTCTTTTGGAATTACTTGATGCTTTCTGACAGATTCCATTCTCCTCCCATCACCTTTCTATTAGTGCTATATACATTCTGCCCTAATAGTTTCATGCATCAGTCACCACAGATTCAATTAAAGCAATACAGAGAAATTCTGCTGTACCAATCACTGCGAAGACCGCTCACTCAGAATGATCAAAGTCTACTGCCCAAAACCACAAAATCTGTAGCTCGGGTTGTGGGTGAGGTCGTTGACTTGTTCACTGAGCTGGCTTGTTTTCGTTCAGATGTTTCGTCACCATTTACTGCTCAATCAGTGTAATAGTTAAGTGATTGGTCCAGTATTGTCTTATGGTTACCTTAAAAGCAGTTACCCATTATTGAAAGATTGCATGACAAAGATTTTTGACAATTTTTCAATAGAAGCGTTGAAAAAAAGTCACACTGTTGAGGTCTTCTTTGCAGCACAGAATAGATGCTTTGCCACAACAGGGCTATGTTAGTTTCACAATCTCATCACTCGTTCATTGAGAAAGGTACCACTGAATCACTCGGTGGGTTTAATTGTCACTCTCACCTGGTTCCATTCTTATCCATCTCATTGGAGTCAGAGAATTCCCTGCAATGCTTTCTCTTCATGCTCCCGCATTGTTCCCTCTGGACTCCCTCAAGGATCAATCCTTGGTCCCTCCTATTTCTCACCTACACGCTGCTCCTCAGGGACATAGTCCAAAAGCGCAATGTTAGCTTTTGCCATGTACACTGTCAACAGCCTTCCATCTCACCACCAGCTCTCCCCACTCCTCCACTGTCACTAAATTATCAGACTGCCTATCCCATATCCAGTACTGGATGGTCAGAGACTTCCTCCCTGAATACTGGAAAGACTGAAGCCATTGGTTTCAATGTCCATTTCAAACTCCGTTCCTGAGCTCCTAACCCATCCATCTCCAGGTCAACAATCTGAGATGAGGCCAATCTGGACAACTTGATATCACCTTTGATCCCAAGGCAAGCATCTGACCACCTAACTGCGCCATTCCCGAGATCACTTACTTCCACTTCCGTAACATCATCCAACTGTGGCTTTCCTTCAACTCATCTGCCACTGAAACCCTCATTCACAATGTTGTTAATTCAATGACTATTCCAAAACATTCCTGACAATCTCTGCAGTCTATGTCTTCATTTGCACTAGGCTCTGCTGATCCACACCTGAGCGAAGCCTTGATATTCAAAAATTCAGCCATCTGTGTTAAAAAACCCATCCTCTCCCCTCCCTATCTCTGGAAGCTCCTCCTGTCTCACAACCCTCCAAAGTTTCTGCACTCCTCTAATTCTGGTCTCTTCAACATTCTTGATTTTAAATGCTGTCTAGGGCCCCTAATTCTAGAATCCTCTGCTTAAACCTCTGCACTTTTCTGCCTATTTCGATTCCTTCAAGATGCTTCTATCTCTTGGGTGTGCCTGTACAATGATGTTACCACATTAGTAATCCACAAACACTAGCTTAGGTTCTCGTGACACAAGTTCAAATCCCACCAGAGCAGCTGGGTGAATTTAAATTCAATTAATCTGGACTTGAATGCCAGTGTCAGTGTTGGTGACCATGACAACTATCATCGATTGCAGTAAAAACCCTTCTGATTCGGCAATGTCCTTTCAGGAAGGAAATCTGCCATCCCTACCTGGTCTGGCCTACATGTGACTCCAGACCCAGGGCAAATCATAGATCATGGAAACAGGTTCTTCAGTCCAACCTTCCATGCCGACCACATTCCCAAACTAAACTGCATTTGGCCCACATCCCTCCAAACCTTGCCAATTCATGTACTTATCCAAATGCCTTTTAATCTTGTAACGGAGGTTGTTGACCTGCTCGTCAAGCTGGCTTGTTTTTGTTCAGACTCTTCATCACCATGCTAACTGTACTCCAAGCGGAGTAAAATAACATCGCTTCTTTGGAGGCTCCACTGATGATGTTACCTAGCATGGTGACGAAATGTCTGAATGAAAACAAGCCAACTCAGCGAGCAAGTCAACAAACTCACCCATAACCCGAGCTACAGATTTTTACCAAAAACTTTAATGTTGTAACTGTACCTGAATCTACCACTTCCTCTGTCAGTTCATTCCATATACTGACCACACGCTGTGTAAAAGAATTTACCCCTTTTTAAATCTTTGCCCCATCACCTGAAAAATATGCTCCCTAGTTTTGAACTCCCACACCTCAGGGAAAAGACCTTTGCTATTCACTTTATCCATGCCCCTCATGATTTTATAAACCTCTATAAGGTCACCCCTCAACCTCCTACAGTCCAGTGAAAAAGTCCCAGCCTATCCAGCCTATTTTTATAACTCAAACCCTCCATTCCTGGCAACACCAGGTGAATCTTTTCTGAACCCTCTACAATTTAATAATATACTTCCTATAGTAGGGCAACCAGAACTGCACACAGTACTTGAGAAGAGGCCTCACCAACGTCCTGTACAAACTCAACATGACGTCCTAACTCCTATACTCAAAGGTCTCCTGCACCTCTGCCCTCCCAGTATGTTGGTGATTTGTCCTGATATTAGCCATCCTCAGATTACGTTGTCAAGACAGTTCTGTGTGCAGTATAGATCAAGGGACCGTGGTGGGACCACTCTGGGTATTCTGTTCTGTGTCCCGGTTGGGCTCTGTCCTGTAGTTAGCTGTGGGAAATGTTGGAAGCTTAGTGAACATGAGCTTCTCGAGGAAGGAATGATGTATAACACATTCAAAGATGCTGTAGTCAGTCATATAATTGAATGTAATTTTAATGCCTAACATCTAAATTTAAGCCACAGTCCTTACCTTTGAATGAAAGCCAGATATAGGCGGATATGACTTTCTAAAATCACATCAATTTGATCAAAATCCTTTTGTAATTGATAGCCATTAGAAGCCTTTCTGTATCGATAAAACTGTTTTGTGTAAGGTTGAAAGATTCCCAGCTGAAAAAGATCAGCCACTCTATGGCGTTGGTCAGGTACAGTGGACTTTGCTTTTCGTGCTGGAGGATCCCTTCACTCATTCAGCCCACTCATATTCTTGGCTTCCAAGGAGTCCATTGCCTCCATATTGCTTTTGCTATCTCACATTGAACCAGCTGACTCAACTCCAAGGATTCCAATGTTTGACTGGAAACCAGGAATTAGAATTAATAAGAACAGCACCTCAGGATTGGGGAGGATAGGATGAGTAGCTAGTTAATCCATGCTAGGCTGTCATGAAGCCAACGGAGGTAGCACTACACACTGGCAATCAGTGCTATCTTCCGGACAGGTCGATCATATTGATAATTATGGAATTGTTAAGGTTTCGTGCTTAGGAAAATATCCCACACCACCTGCTAAGTTCTGTGGACCTGATCCTCCTCCACCTCTAGCTGAGTTTTTCCAGCGTTCTTAGTCACCAAGAACGGATGCCATGATGTGGAGGTGCAGGTGTTGGAATGGGATGGACAAGGTCAAAAATCACACGACACCAGGTTATAGTCCAACAGGTTTATCTGAAGACACAAGCTTTCGGAGTCTCACTCCTTCGCCAGGTGTCAGTGAGAGGTGGCATCAGACACTGAATTTATTAGCAAACGATCAAAGGGTCATCGAACTTATGTGAATGTATTGAACAAACGTAAGATGGCTGTTAAATCTTTAACCAGTTAGAAAGGATTAATATGCAAATCCCAGAATTTCTTTCAAGTCACTGCCCCAAGATAACTAAAGGTTTTATCAGTATACCAGAGATGATATCTCAGGTCAAACAACGCATCTTAGGTGTGCGGCCATGTTTAGAATCTGGCTGTGTATTAACTTAGAGTTAATGTAGGAATTTATAAAATGCCACATTGACTGTCTATAATTGTATTTATATGTATTTTGAATAAAGTAAAAGGATTGGTGTGATTTTACAAAGTTCTATCTTGCTTTCATTCAAAGGTAAGGGCTAATGGCTTAAACTTGGATTTCTGGCATTAAAATTACATTCAACAATATGACTGACCTTAGCATTTTTGAAACCCATTATACGTCATTCCTTCTTTAAAAAGCTCATGTTCATTAAGCTTCAGACAAATCCCCTAGCCAAGTGAAGTACGAGGCCCAATCAAAAAACAGAAAATAAACACCGAGAATGTCCCACAGTGGTCACCTATTGTGCATATAGAACTGTCCTGAGAATATAATTTGAATACGACAGATGTCACAACGAATTGCCAATATACTGGGAGCTGACACGGGCACAGGGCTCCAGACAGCACCAAGAGTTTCTCTGTTTAAATTTGATTGAGAGAGAATTCCAGGACACACTGTTGATAAGCAAGACCCCTGTCCCAGTCCTGTAATGGTAAATGAACAGCAGTGAAATTAATCACGAAAGCCGTGGCGGAGACGACAAAATAATTTTCTACAACATTTGAAAAATTCCCAACTGGAGAAAACTCATCTCACAAGCTAGTCACGTGCAGTCAGGAAAGCTCACACTTCATCATTAAGATACTCTTTAACCAGACACATCCAAAATTCCCATGCCAGTTAGGAGACAAACTCTGGAAAATTCCCATATGACCAGCTATGATAGGGGCACTTGCCTCTTATGAAGCACTTTTCTTCATAAGAAAGAATTTATATTGATCTTTTCATAACCTTGGGATGTTTCAAAGTATGTTAAAAACTATTAAGTCCATGAAAAGTCCTGCACAAGCTAGAGAAGTCCCATAAGTAGCTGTGTGAGATTGACCAGTCAACTTGTTTCAGTGGTGTCAGTAGAGTATCCATCATTCCGACAGTGCTGCACTCCCTCAGTACTGACCCTCTGACAGTGCAGCACTCCCTCAGTACTGCATTGCACTCTCAGCCTGGATGACCTGCTCACGTCTCTGGAGTGGGACGTGAAGCCACAACATTATGAGTCTGAGGGATAATGCTCCCGACCGAGGCCCAGCCGACTGTTTACTTCTATGTAGTTATTATTCCTAGTAACGACTGGCTGGTTAGACTTTCTGAATGAATACTCTGTTTTTATACACACGCCCTACTTGATTTTCTACACGTATTTAATATCGTGAGAGGCAACACTGAATCAGCTCCTCAGTCGGCAAAAACACAAATGTTCTTCCCACAACACTGAGGTGTGTTTGGTTTCTTACTGGAATCCAGAGTCTTGGACATTGTCACGCACAGACTACTTATACTAATGTAGAGAGCAGTGTTTTCACATCCAACTGATTTCACCTTAAACAGCAACAATGCTGTTTAATACTGTCCACAATTAAAGATTAAGCATATCTTAAATTGAGAACATCAACTCTTACCAACAGAATGCTTTACTGCAATCTATCTGGAAGGTGGTACTTGGTGGGGAGGGGTGTTACCTCCACATGTATGCTGAATATACTCAGTTCAACTCACTACTACCTGTCTTGGCCTATCCACTATCTCTATTTCATCAGATTGCTTGTCCAACATCCAGCACTGCCACCCATGTCCTAACTCACACCGAGTCTCACTCACCCACCATGCGCCCTCTGAACTATAATGGTTCAATATTTGGCTAAATCTTAATTTTCAAGCTCTCACTCTTGACTTTCAATCCTTCCATGGTCTTGACCCTCTGAGATATCTGCTCTCCGGCATTTCTGGCCTTTTAATTTTAATTGCTCCAACATTGTCAGTTACACCTTCAACTGCCCTAAGCTCTGCAACACTCTCCCTAACCTGGCTTGTCTCACTTTCCTCCACTAAGACCTTTCCTAAATCCAACCGCTGGCCAAGTTTGTTTCTTAATACCTCCTTTAAGTGACTCAGTGTCGAATTTTGTTTGGGAAGTAGTGTGGAATGTTTTGTTCTAGCAAAACCACTATGTAAGGTGTTGATTTGTTGAGGGAACTTTTTTTCATTATCTATTTGTGGGATGTAGATGTCACTAACTGGGCCAGAATTTATTGCCTGTCCCTAGTTGCCTTCGAGGAGGTGGTGGTAAACTGTCTCCATGATCTGCTGCAGGGCATGTTGTGCAGGGACATACATGATGCTCTTCGGCAGGGAATTCTAGGATTTTGACCAAGTGACAGTGAAGGGATGGCGATGTATTTCCAAGTCAGGATGGCAAGTAGCTTGGAGGGGAACTTGCAGGGGGTGGTGGCCCCATGTACCTGCTACCCTTGTCCTCTAGATAGAAGTGGTCGTTGGTTTGGAAGGTGCTGTCTGAGCAACTTTGATGAATTTCAGCAGTGCATCTTGGAGATGGTAACACTTCTGAGCGTTAGTGGTGGAGAGAGTGGATGTGGGTGTCAATTAAGTTGCTTTGTCCTGGATGGTGTCAAGATTCTTCAGTGTTACTGGTACTGCATCTATCCAGGCAACTGGGGAGTATTCCATCACACTCCTGACTTCTGTGCCGTCAATGGTGAACATCCTTGGGGAGTCAGGAGGTAAGGTACTTGCTGCAGTATTCATAGCCTCTGACCTGCTCTTGTAGCCACTGTATTTATATGGCTAGTCCAGTTCAATTTCTGGTAAATGATAAACCCCAGGATGTTGACAGTGGAGGATTCAGTCACAGTAATGATATTGACAAAATTGGAGGTGTAGTGGATAGCGACGAAGGTCACATCGAAGAACAACGGGACCTTGATCAGATGGGCCAATGGGCCGACAAGTGGCAGATGGAGTTCAGTTTAGATAAATGTGAGGTGCTGCATTTTGGAAAGGCAAATCAGGGCAGGACTAATACACTTAATGGTAAAGTCCCCTGGTGAGCGTTGCCAAAAAAAGAGACGTTGGGGTGCAGGTTCACAGTTCCTTGAAAGTGGAGTCACAGGGAGACAGGATAGTAAAGAAGGCATTTGGTACGCTTGCGTTTATTGGTCAGTGCACGGAGTATAGGAGTTGGAAGGTCATGTTGCGGCTGTACATGACATCGGTTAGACCACTTTTGGAATACTGCATTCAATCCTGATCTCCCCGTTATAGGAAAGATGTTGTGAAACTTGAAAGGATTCAGAAAAGATTTACAAGGATATTGCCAGGGTTGGAAGGTTGGAACTATAGGGAGAGGTTGGATAGACGAGAGCTGTTTTTGCTGGAGCGTTGGAGGATGAGAGGTTAAAGAAGGTTATAAGATCATGAGGGGCATGGATAGTGTGAATAGTCAATTTCTTTTCCTCAGGGTCGTGGAGTCCAAATCTAGAGGCCATAGGTTTAAGGTGAGACGGGAAAGATTTAAAAAGGACCTAAGGGGCAACTTTTTCACACAGAGGGTGGTGTGTGTATGGAACGAGCTGCCAGAGGAGGTGGTGGAGGCTGGTACAACTAGAACATTTAAAAGGCATCTGGACGGATATATGAATAGGAAGGGTTTAGAGGGATATGGGCCAAATGCTGGCAAATGGGACGAGATTAATGGAGAATATCTGGTCAGCATGGACAGGTTGGACTGAAGGGTCTGTTTCTGTGCTGTACATCTCCGTGACTCCATGACTCCATAACTCCATGAATATCAAGGACAACATTTAGATTTTCTCTTGTTGTAGATGGTCAACATTGCATGAGGATTGCCACAGCACAGCACAGGGGACAGCACTGCCCAGCAGCTGCAGTGAAACAGCTTTCCATTGGATTGGGGTCGCATTTCTTTTGAAAAACTGAGGCCAAAACCAAATAACTCTGAAAATAGAGGAGAAGAAGTGATAAATTAAGAAGCTGCGATTGGCTGACACCCTAGCAAGAGGACAACACAGGGACAACTAAGGCAGCTCATCTTGGGGCTAATTCTGGAGGCACAGCTACATCACTGGAAGGCTGCACTGGAGGAGGAGCTATGCTATAAGAGGAAAAGGGACACTGCAGAGCAATCTGCACTGGAATGTGGTCGATGCAAAAAAGGAATGCGGTGCACCTTATACCAAAGATAATCGAAAACTGAGAGAAAGGAGGCTAATCAAAAAGGCAAAGGAAACAACAGACAAAACCTTCACAAAATTGATGGAATCCTGTAGCAGACTGCAGTGCACTGGGAGACAATCACACTCGGTCGATTCAGGGCGATTCATTTATTAAACCTCTTCGATACAGGCTGTTCAAATATGTATTCTATAGATATATGTATTATATATATATAAAAGTCACTTTTTAAATGTAAAACAATTAACAATAAATCAATGTTTAAAAATAATTTAACATTACATTCTTACAGCTTAATTCTCCCATATCACACAGTACATAACCCTTCAAGTACTACAGCAACACCCTTGCACCCAGCAGGTAATCGAAAAGTTGGTTTCAGGATGTGGTGCTGGCAGGTGGAAAGGCATTCCACAAACTGCTCTCTGAGTCAGTGCTGACTGACCGAACGTACCAGAAGCAAAGATGCTGGAGAGATCGAAGGGTTAATCAGCGGCATTCACACCGAGGACAATGCAAATATTCACTGCTGTTTCCCCTTTTTTTTTGCAACGTATTCCTGAGTAGCGTGACACAAACAGAATCAGAAGATATCCCCCCCCAACCCCAGCCTTCGCTTCTTCTCTCTTTATATCAATGGTCCCGGTGCCAGTGGAACAGTCAAACCCAGTTGGCACTTTCTTTCATCCCTATCAATACCAGAACTACAGAGAGGACAAGTCACTGTCACAGTTAATGCAACAACCTGAAATATCTTTCAGGATATGTATCAATGCACTGTGACTTTTTTTTGCGTTCAATTCTTATTGTTTAAAGATAAATTCAACTCCTGCCCTCTTTAACCCTCTTGTACTCCTCGAAACAATAAATGTGGGTTAGTTACATCAGGCACAGACACAGAATAAACTCCACCAAATATTTTGTACAATATGTGCAAGCTTACACTGACATGTTATAAAGAGTTGCAGCCTACATCAGAAGACGGCACACCTAGTGAAAGTGTTTATGTTCCTGTAGAAAGCTGTACAAACATCTGCCCCATGCTTTTGGTGATCAGAATGATGTATAGTCAATACAGTACCTCGAGGAGCACTCTTAACAAAAGCCTCTCCACTGCTCAGCCCTTCTACTCATATTCCAAAGCAGTGAATGCAATGCCCTCTTCAGCTAGTTACTCTGTAATTAGGGTCGAGGTCTTTAGGTAGTTAATAGGTTGATTACATTATGAGC
Organism: Rhincodon typus; assembly: GCF_021869965.1. NCBI lineage: Eukaryota > Metazoa > Chordata > Chondrichthyes > Orectolobiformes > Rhincodontidae > Rhincodon > Rhincodon typus. The sequence goes on from NC_063341.1 coordinate 1,556,706, forward strand.
TCCATCTTGAACAAATGATCAGAACACTGCAGACCAGTTATCACCTTCTGGCATCCCAAAGTGGGTCGTAGGAATCTGAGACACTCTTCCCAAGCAGTTGTTGAGACCAGGGTTTAAATTGAAGATTTCAAAACAAACCTGACAGATTTGTGAAAGACAGGGTTAATAAGGATTGTGGAACCAAGGCAGGTAGACAGGGTTAAGATACAGATCATGATCTACAAGAATAGTGGAATGGCCTCCTGTCGCTCCACAACAGACCATTCCAGCGAGCCCTTTAGCTATCACTTCTCCTGTTCCCACAGGCGGTTTTGCATAAGAATGCCAGACAGTAGGGAGTGCTGTAACCGCAATCTGCTTTCTGTCCTCAAAAACACTTGGGCCGTTAGATGGAGCAGGAATTGGCCCGTTTCCTGGGTTTGGGATCTCTCGCCGTCTCGTCCCCCAAAGGCAGGCACAGTGAGCAGGCCGTTTGTGACAGTCTCCTCAAGCCCAGCCTGAAGACGCTATTAGAGAGGTTGTAGATGACACAGTTGCAGAAGCTGTTGCTGATGGCAAGCCACGTCGTTACGAAGGACAGCGAGGGGCTCTCCAGCACACGGGAGCTCTCCAGCAAGAAGTAAAGAATGTAGGGGAGCCACAGCACGTAGAAGACGCTTGTAATCCGAAACAGGACCATTGCGTAGCGCCGGTCAGGGCTGGGCCCACCCTCAGCAGCTTCCACATCCTGGGTGGGAAACCGGGCACGGCGCTCATTAATTTCTTTGGTGTGCTGCCGGCAGATTTTAAAAATGTGGAAGTAGGTGAAGCAGACGATGAAGGCAGCAGGGGCATACAGCAAACAGACTATGAAGCCTGTGAAGTAAGCGTTGGTTTCCCAAGAGGTAGCACACCATTCAAATATGTCTCCATGATAGCCTGGCTTCTCCCATCCAAAGAATGAGGGCAGGAAAACTGCACAGGAGTATATCCATATGAGAATGATACACAGCCTAAGACGGCACGGGGTGACTAGCTGGCTGTAGGAGAGTGGTTTTGTAATGGCAAGGTAGCGGTCGACACTGATGCAAGCCAGGCAAGCCATGGACACACTCTTCAGCACTGAAATGACGTAGCCAAAAACCTGGCAGGTGAGAGATTCCTGCATACCCGTGGGATAGTGAAGGAGGGAGAGTGCAGGAACCAAGCAGCTTACCCCAACAAGTAGGTCTGCATAGGCCATGGTCTGGATGAAGTAGCTCGTGGTGTAATGGTGAAGGAGTGGGGCACAGTGGAACACAAAGATCACCATCAGATTTCCCACTATGATCAGAACTGTCAGCAACACGATGATGGCAGTCTCGAGGACACAAACGTCAACTGCGTCGTAGTGGCCAAAGCCCAATGGGCAAGCGTGGTTGGACAGGTTAACCGAGGTGTTGCTCACACTCTCAGCTCTCCATTCAACCGTGGACTGGTTCATGGCAGAGGTAAGGGTGGGCCACAGACCACAGCGACTGGAAGCAGCCAGCACAGCATTTGCTCTTAACTGCAGTTCCTCCGTCTCAATCTGCTGCTGCCCTGCTTTCACTCTACTCTTCCGGCATGCTGTGGCTCACTCCCCGCTCCGACTCATTCTGCTGCTCCCCTGGTCCACTCCACTCCTCACTCTCACACTGCTCCGTTCTGCTCCTCCGGCTTGCTCTGCTGCTCCCCTCAGTCTCCGCAGCCAGCACTTTCGGGCTGCACATGCCTCCTCAGCATCAGAGGACTGCTGACACACCTCAACACAGCAAGGCTGCTGACTAGCTCCCTCCAGTGTACCGCTTCCAGCTGTTTCTCATAACAGAGTAAAGAGAGAGAAGGAGACCAGAGCCCTGAGAGAAATGTAAAGATCTCACAGAATGCCAATGCCAAGGTATATTCCCTTCCTCTTAAAAAGTGGCCTGAGGCACTTTTTGTCTTAGGTGCAAAAATGCCGCGAGCTCTTCAAAGACCGCAAAATCAGCCAAGAAGCAGGAAGGTAGTGGACTGCATTTGCAGATAATTCCAAATTCCCAGGCTGCCAAACACATTAATCAATGTTTCGGTCCTTGCGAGAGGAGAGGCTGCATGTACAAAGCAGTAATCTCCTGATTCAGAGGAGAGTCTAGCGTATCCATTGTGCTAAAGAAACACATCCTGTCAGTGCCACATTCGTAGTGCCACTGCTCTCTTCTCCTCTCGCGGCAGCTGCACCTGAGCCCCTCGCCTTTGCTCCATCACAGCTGATGCGGAAGAATTCTAGCCACCTTTGCTTCCCTGCCCCCGAACAAGCAGCTACAGCACCAATGGCCATCGGAGCTGGGTTTTTTTTTGTCGCTTGGTAACAGTTGCCAGGCACATGTCGGCTCACAGCCACTCACACTAACGCTGCCCTAGACTGTGACAAACGAAGACAACGTGACGGGACCAACCAGCTTTACAGTCGGATTGCCCCTGAAGGCTGGTTCCTAAATCAGGCACAGACAGACCACAACAAACAGTGCCGGGAGGAGAGAGTTCACAGAGTTGGTCTCCGCACAAAGGGAACATGAACACAAAGCCACACCTTCACTGCACTAACCCTAATGTCAGCTGTAATACAATCAGCACAGGAAAGCTCCATTCATTATTCATCACACAAAGGTCATTATAAATTTAGCTTGCAACCTGTTTAATGACATTTGCATTACTAACGAGCTTAGTGGACTACATACATGTACTGTCCTACAGACTGACTGCCCCTCGAATGCACTAAGGACACATTTTGCAGGTCAGGATGAACAGAGGTCAGTGATAACCATCCCACAATATTACAAAAGGAGATTGTGTTCGGGGTGAGGGGAGGTGTATCCTGCATCAATTACACTCCAAATGATAAGGTGGGTGCAGGCCTGCACACCTGCCCAGTGTGCGGCTCCAATTAGGGATCAGTTACAGCATTACCCCACAGCTGCAAGAGTGATAAGGAGAAGTCAGTGGCTAAGTACAGGGTGAACGAGGAGGAATGAGGGAAAGGAGGAAGTGACCCAACAAGGGGAAAGCAAAAGTGACAGAGCGAGGGAAGGGAGTGGAGGGTGAGTGATGGAGGAGTAAGTGACAGAGGAAGAGCTCAGAATCCATGCTGCAAGCAAGAATATTTTCTGAAGTGGTAGCCCTACTGCTGACTGAAGAAACTGTTTGTGAATACACTCCAGGCCCAGGTTATTATTTTCAAACAAAAAAAAAATTCAACATGTAATCCTAATTGAAACTCTAGTCCCTTTATAAACTCCCTGTACACATACACACAGAGATAAGTGGACTGGGTAAAATAGGTTATGTGGAGAGAAACTGGAAGGATAGCTCAGTGGTCTTGGTGCCCATATTCTGTTGTTGCGATGATCATTATGACTCTTCTGATGGCCATATTCTCCTTCAATCATCCTTTTCTGGGTGCTTCCATTGGTTGGCAAGAGACACAAGATGACTAGCACCCCTATAACGGTCGCTGACTTGTGAGTTAAAAGTCACAGCTTACAAGAACTGTTGCAGGAAAAATAAATTGGCTTTCTTCAGATTTGCAGTGAGTTTTGATTGCAGAGAACAGAGAGACTATTCCTCAGCTGTGGAAGAGCAGAACAGGACAGTCCTCTCTTTCAGTAACTTGCTCCCAGCTCCAGGCTGTTCAGGTGCCTGAGAACCAATCAAACAGTAGTTGACAGGCAAAAAGGTTTCTGTCATTGATAACTGGTCATTAGCCCATAGACCAATCAACTTCTTGTTGCCAGCAAAAACTGCACTGGTACACCCACTTGGCTCTAAATTGACTGCAACCTGAACTTCAATTATTACTTGTTCAAGTCATTGTTTTCATGTTCCTTCACATGCGTGTCAGATCACTTGTTTTCAAAACTGCAGTCATCCATTCAAACACTGGTTTTTAAATCAGCTCTTTCTCATTTCAGGTCCCCGTTTTTAAAAACACAAAATAAAAAAATCACGGTCCTCACAATTTATAAAGCGTCTTTTGAAAAGAAATGCCTGGATATGCTTTGTAGCCAATGAAGGATATAGCAGCCAGCTGGTGCACTGGAAGCTCCTACAAGCAACAATGTGACAATGACCATCTAATCTGTTTTAGTCATATTGGTTAAGGGACACAGACCAGGGAATCAGATAGAAAACAAGATTACCCTTCATCACTTTTCCTCCATCTCCTGCCTTTCGTGTAGCACTCAGACTTTGAGACCTTGAGACTTTTCATTATGTTAAAGGAATTATATAAATATCAGCTATTGTAGTTGTTCAGATAGCCCAGTTGCTGTTATAAGCTGACAATGTGAGCTGTAGCTCCTCATTCCCTTTTCTGGAATGTAGTACAGAACAATGTCACATTAACTTCACGTGCAGATAGTATCCCAACGTATCACTGGACAATGCTGTCACTTCATTTGACGGTGCAAATGTGCAGTCTGTCCTTAACAAATGCTTTTCTTCAGATCAGACTTCATTCTTACAATCTATACACTGCTTCTGCAGCTCAGGATATAGTCGCATTGCAAATTAAATGACTCCATCACAGGGCAACTCGGTGAAAATCTCTCAGATTCAACATGTGCTGTTCAACAGCACCCTGACACAAACAGCAGTGAAAAATAGGGATGTAATAATATTAGCTTTTCAATGATCGGACCACACATGGGATCTGGTCAGTGCCTTATGCAGCTGCACTACAATCTCTTTTGATCTACACCGACTCTTGGCTAACGCAACTGAGCATGGTGCTGAGTGCACAGATCTATCCATTCTAACTCTCTACTCCTCCCGAATCAGCACACTGTGGCATTGTGCCATTTCACATCCAGTCCCTCTCTTACCTCTCTCCTCCAATATCAGGAATTTTACTTTTATTAGTCTAATCTCTATTGCTTTCTTCTTGAATGGCTGGACTTTTACAATGCTTAATAACCTAAGTAGCATTACACTGCAAGCACAGAATGCTTTAATTTGCTGATTAACTTGGCCTATCCCTTTAAGGTCATCAGTCTACTTGTACTCAAAAAGACAGCCTGGCAAATGTTTAAATATTCTTTGATGTCTGGGACATTTGTGGATCACAAGATAGGTGTTGTTCTAGAACACAAACCACATATCCAAACACAAAAATCCAGAAGGATGCAGATACCGTCCCCTGACTCTCTGATCTCAGAATTCAATGACCTGTTGAATTGGTCTTCACATCCATATCTAGAAATCTATCTTCTGGTTGATCATGACGTGCAAAGCACTTCCTAACACAGAGTCTACAGCCAGAAGTATCAGACCCACAAGTGACCATTCAACATCTCATCTGCAGCTTCCTACCTTTCCCAGTTAGATCCTATTAATGCAAATAAACTTTCAAACAAAATTAAGTAAAAAGGAGCAAGTCATGCTTTTGTGAAAAGGATAAAAAGATTAATCATTTTGCTGCACTCTACAGTTTCAATCAATCATTTTAACAAAACCGTATAATCATGATCAACATCAAGCATGTTTTCAGAGAATTTATATAAACTTGTTTGTAATTACCTCTTAGTTTCCAAATATTTCAATTTTAAAAGAAAACCAATAGCATAGCTTCAAATCAGGCAAAAAGTTAGTTCATTGTACGCCTATGGCTGGAGGTTATTTATGGAAAAAGTCATAAAGCTATTAGCTAAAATAAGGATGCAAAGATTTAAAGTAAGTGCATTGGAAGTCATGGATGAGGCTGAAAATGAGATTAGTCTCTACAATTGTTGCAAATTATTACTATGGCTTGTTTGAAGGTTTTCTTTCTGAAGCAAAGGAGTTGAAAACTTGAAGTCACCTTCAGCAGCTACAATGGCTTCTGTAGACAAATAAACAGAGGGTGATCACACAGTGCAATGAGTAGAACAAGTCCTTGGAAGAGTGAAGGCTTTTTTGTTTCACTTTTACAGCACTGTCAGTTTAATCTCTTAGTGGGGCTGGTTCAATATAGCAGTCCTGGATACCCTCCTCCAGTTTCCCTGTTGAGAAGTAGTAACTACTTCAAGATGTCTCTCTCACGCTCTATGGACAAAATGGTCACTCACTGAGCGAATCAGAGGGCGGCTGAGAGTCCCAGAGGAATTCTGGGAGACATCGCCACAGTCATCACGACTGTACAGCAGGTCAGAGAGAACCTGGTGTCAAGGTGTGGTTCCTTCCACAGTCCAAAGATGTGCAGATCAGGTGGATTGGCCATGCTAAAGTGCCCACTGCACCTTGGGACGTGTATGCTGGGTGGATCAGCCATAGGAAATGCAGGGTTACAGGGATACGGTGGGTGGAATGCTTTTTGGAGTGTCGGTGTGGGCTCGATGGGCTGAATGGCCTGCTTCCACACTGTAGGGATTCTATGATTTGTGCTTCCATGATTGGGTACAGTCAGGCTATGGCTCTCACAAAGTCAAGAGTTGACCCTCTTCCGTTTGTACTTAGCTCATTTTGGTTATGGAGTGTAAAGCATTTCTTTGTTCCGTTGATTGTTCCTTCACATGGTTTGGAAGATACTTGACAATTCCAACTCCAGGTCAAGTGGGGGAAGGATGGGGGTGGGTCGGGAAGGGAAGTCAGCGTGAAATGCCTGCTTTTTCTTTCTCATCAGTTTTTGAACCACCTGGATTCAGATGACAAGCAAATTTCATAATTAACAAGCAACCATTTACTTTCATACAGCACTTTGAACATGATGAAAATATTCTACGGCCCTGCACGTGGGTATTAACAAAATTGGAAACAACACTGCACAATGAGATACCAGGACTGGTTTTATTGAAGATCTGTAGTTTGGGATGTGGTTGGAGTTGTTGGTTGGCGAACTAACCAACAACTCCACCAGGACTGGTTCCCAAAATCTTAGCCAAAAGTGGATTGTAAGAAGCATTTCAATGAGGGAGAGAGGTGTAGATAGCCAGAGAGGGTTAAAAAGGGAACTTGAGAGTACGGGGCATGGGTAAACCTGTTTCAAAATGGAGCAACAAAAACTGAGATGATCTCATTAATTAAAGAACTGCCTCTGCATCACAAATTGTTCTGTTACAACACGTGGTAAAATAAAGCAGGCAATTACCTTTTAAAGAAAAGACACTAAATCACATACTATGAGCAAGATTCAAACATAGAGCTCTGGAGGCAATCATTACATGGTTTCCTGTAAACACCTGCTACATAATATGCGACTCTTCTCTCTGCATCCAGGGGACTGCTTAAAACTACAGGTTTTGCAACATATCATTTCAGGATTGGCTCTCAGACTTCCCTCAAAAACAAACATCAACACAGTGACTGTTAAAAGCAGCATAAAGTTATTGAATCCACTGCCACATTGCTTCATGCTTACGTTCATGTCTGCAGACACTTGTTTTAAAAAACTGGTTTACAACATTGAACAAAAACCTCACCATTTATGTCTCCATTGATTCCTTTATAGCCTCTGCTTCAACTTTCTTGTTTTGTCTCAGAATGCCCCCTCTTTGAGCTGCTTCTTTTCTTCCTCTTCGCTGTCTCCTTCAATGAGTTCACATTGCTCTTTATTCTCAAAATCCTTTTATCAGAGCTTGGATCATTCAAACCAATCGTGATGTAATTCTTCATACCTATCTCCATCCTCTCTGACTGCCTACTTCATGGTGGACGGTGTTACTGTAGCACATAGAGACATGGTTGTGGCTGTTGGAGATAAGTCTTCTCAGGTCCAGGGCATCTCTGCAGAAGAGTTCCTCAGGGCAGTGTCCTAGACCCAACCATCTTCAGCTGCTTCCTCAATAACCTTCCTTCCATTATAAGGTCAGAAGTGGGGATGTTCGCCAATGATTGCACAATGCTAAGCACCATTCATGACTCCTTAGATACTGAAGCAGTCCGTGTCCAAATGCAACCAGATCTGGACGTTGCAAGCTTGGGCTGACAAGTGGCAAGTAACATCAATGCCACTCAAATGCCAGGCTACGACCATCACCAATAAGAGTCAATCTGAATACCACCCCTGCAAGAGCAGGTCAGAGACTAGAAATACTGCGGTGAATAACTCACCTCCAGTCTCCCCAAAGCCTGTCCAACATCTACAAGGCACAAGTCAGGAGTGTGATGGAATACTCCCCACTTGCCCAAACGGGTGCAGGTCCAACAACTCTCAAGAAGCTGGACACCACCCAGGACATAGCAGCCCACTTGACTGGCACCACATTCATATACATTCATTCCCTCCACCACCTCACCACAGCATTGTGAACTATCTGCAAGATGCATTGCAGAAATTCAACAAAAATCCTTAGGCAGCACCTTCCAAACCCACGACCACTTTCATCGAGGACGCGGACAGTAGATATGTGGGAATACCTTCAAAGCCACTTAGTACCCTGAATTGGAAATATATCTCTGTTCCAAAATCCTGGAACTCCCTGCTTAAGGAGATTGTTAGTCAACCTACAGCACATGGACTGCAGCAGTTCAAGAATGCAGCTCAGCACAGCCTTCTCAGGGGCAACTAGGGGCGGTCAATAAATGCTGGCCAGCCAGCAATGCCCATGGGCCATGAGTGAATAAAACAAATGCCCTGAGCACGCAGGTAACAACTAGACATGCCTGATCTTGGTGTCAGACACTTGGCCTAGCTGTTGATTCCTGCTTTAGTTCTCACCTTTACAGTCTGTCATGGCTGGCTGCATCATCGATATGCTTCCACTACTCCATGAAGCACGTTATTTCACACAGTTAATATGTTTGATTAATACAAAATAAACATGGTAAAGGATGCTCATTCAGCTCATCTTAGCTCATCCATCTAGCAAGATTTATTTACTTTTATTCATTCATGGAGGGGCATGTCGCTGGCTGGGCCACTATTTATTGTCCATCCCTAATTGCCACAGAAGGTGGTGATGAGCTGCATTCTTGAACTGCTGCAGTTCTTGTGATGTGGGGACACCCACAATACCATTAGGGAGGGAGTTCCAGATTTTTACCCAGCGACACTGAAGGAACAACTATATGTTTCCAAGTGAGGGTGGTGAGTGTTTTGGAGGGAAGGTTTCAAGTGATGATGTTCCCATGTATCTGCTGTTCTTGCCCTTCTGGATGGACGTGGTCGTGGGTTTGAAAGGTGCTGTCTCAGGAACCTTGATGAATTTCTGCAATGCATCCTGTTGATAGTATACATTGCTGCTACTGAGCATCGGTGGTGGAGCGAGTGGATGTGGTGCCAATCAAGCAGTCTGCTTTGTCATGATTGGTGTCAATTCTCCACAGTGTAGCTGGAGCTGCACCTATCCAGGCAAGTGGGCAGCATGGTGTTCATATCACTAGACTAGCAATCCAGAATTTCAAGTTAAAGCCTTTGGGAGATTCATTCCTTATGGAAAATGTGACATTTGTCCTTCAGTCATCTTGAAATCTGTGTCTCATTGTCCTGCTCGCGTAATTTAACTGAAAGTGATGGACTCAATTTATTACTTTCATTCCTTTAACTAGCTTACATCACTCTGGAATATCATCTTTCAAACATCTTTCTTTCATACTGATAACTCAAACTGTAAGCTGACCTGTGCACAATGCAGCTTGGTCACAGCTGCCTCTCCACATATAGTCAACTGTTTTGGCAACTGTGATTGAACATTCTGTCCTCAATGACTTACCATCTCTAAAGCAAAGCTCATCAAAGCTCTGCAAGATTTGAGAGATTTTATAAAATATTGGTTATCCAATGAAGGAACATAACCAGGGGCTATTAACATCCTGTACAAAAGATTGATGAAAATCAATTTGGGGATGTCCGGATTATAACGTGCATTCGAATTGCTGGATTGTGCCGAGGTTGCGCATGGACAGGCTCATGCTTCCATCTGATGTTTCATTCTGAGAGACAGGGTCCCCGGTAGATCAAATGACTGCTCTCTTAAATAAACGTTCATTGGGAAAGTCAATTCCTTCAGCTATGTGGAAGAAATGGGACATTCCATGGGGACACAACCGCTTCAGCTCCTTTCACCATAAATTCAGGGGTGGTCAGGTCAATCGATATTAAAGCCATACTTCTGCTGGATAATGGTTCTCAGCAAAGCATTTCTGAGAGCATTTATCAAGGCAGTAGATACAGAGGAGAAATTGTGGAATTCTTTTTAAGAACATGTCTGTGATCTGAACGATGCTTCGAGGGTGTAGCATTTCTCGGAGAAATCTTTTTGCTAAAAATAGGTTACGCTGAAGTAAAAGCAGATCCTGCACCATTTTAATAGTATCATAACTGAAAACCTTCAGGAGTCTTCAGGATACATGTTAATAGTCTGTTATGATGTGGTACTGCAGAATTTGAGAAAGGTGATGGAATGTAAAACTGAAAACATGCTTATGAAGCTTTTAAATTTGTGGCTGAGATATTAAGTACTGCAAATGTGGAATAACTTTAAATCACCAATCCTAGTCAGACGGAGGTAACTGTACTAGGTCATCACAGAATGATAATATTATTACCTCAAAGAGTAAACAGAGCAGTAGTGAAGCCTACGTAGTCAGCTGAATTGACTGCTCACTCAGACCAGACGTGCATTTTGATGCATTGGAGCAGGGTAGAAATGACTAAAATACAGATTATGATAAGGGCAAATAAAATAACTGAACACATTAAGTGTGAAGAAATGCAAAGATAATCTCTCATCCTTTGGTGACCCAAAGAACATTAGAGCAGTAATTTCTGACGATGCTTCACATGTTAAACTTCCTGATGGACATTCAAATGCAGCTGATTTCAATGTACTGTATGCACAAATGCATAACTCAGCTTTTGGAAACCACATTTTTTGGCAAAACATATATATTCATCCACAAGTAATATTTTTGAGGGGTTGAAATGCATGCAACAGCTTTGGAACAGGCAATAATAATATTCTCCTTCTGGTTGCTGACCGTGGTCCTGAATATTGCAAGGAACAAGAGTCTCATGCTTAGTAGGAACTGCAGATGCTGGAGAATCTGAGATAACAAGGTGCAGAGCTGGATGAACACAGCAGGCCAAGCAGCATCAGAGGAGCAGGAAAGCTGATGTTTCAGGTCTAGACCCTTCTTCAGAAAATTGCACTTTATTTTCTTTTTCTTCTCATCTGCATTTCAAACTTCATTTTCTGAAGAAGGGTCTAGGCCCGAAATGTCAGCTTTCCTGCTCCTCTGATGCTGCTTGGCCTGCTGTGTTCATCCAGCTCTGCACCTTGTTATCAACAGTCTCAGGCTATCTATTTCTGATGGTTTAAATGTGAAGAGAACAATTGAGAGAAAGACTTAATAGAACAAAACTGGCATAAGGTATATGAAAAATTAACGAATTGTGAGCCAAAGGTAAGGAGTTGGCTTGCACATAGAATTGTCAATTACTCAAATATATATGATGTTTCTTCCAGGAAATGCTGTTCTTTAGAAAGCTAAGAATATTTTTAAAAAGCTATTAAAAATAATTTGATTGCTGAAACACTGGGATCTTGCAGAAGTAGAAAATGTATATTTCGATTTATTAATTATTTTAAATGAGATTCTGTATACTGGGCATATTGAAGATTGGATATTCATTGAATGTTGATAATCATTCATGGGATATGTATATTCCATGAAAAGTGAGTGAGAAAAAGCCACTGATTGATCTTATTGGTTTGAGACAAATATGGGAGAAGAGAAAATCTCTAAAATTAAACATGTGAATGCAGGTCATCAACTGTCTAATTATTTTACTCTTCATGTCATTTGATGAATATAGTTCCAATAATACTCAAGGGGCTCAATACCATCCAAGATAAAGCAGCCTGCTTGCTTAGCACCACATCCACCATCTACAAGCTATTCTGCAGAAACTTACCAAGACTCCTTCAACAGTACCTTCCAAACCCTCGATCTCTACCACCTGCAAGGGCAGCAGATACATGGGAAAACCACCTTTTGCATATTAATGACAGCCCCTATAAGTAGACATTGTGATTGCTGGGTTAGGAGGTGTCTACTGAGAAATAAATGAAGAAGTGTGTAAAAACTGGGTTTTCTATCTGGGTTAGAAGACAGTAGCAGAAAATGATTGCAGGAATTGAACATTATCCTGCCAGATACACACAGATGTGAGAGATGGGAAGATCAAATTTGGCTGGGACGCACTCAGAGGTAGAATTTCCGTACTTCGATCATTCATACACTGGAGTGAGATGAGGAGAGTTACCACCACTCATAAACCCTAACCCAGCAAGAATCAGTGCACTCAAATATAGGACAGCAGATCGTCATTAAAACAAGACCTGGCAAAGTTATCAGAATAAAACATAAACTGTTAAAAAGTAGCTTTCTGTTTCACCTCTAAGATGCATTAACTAATGAAAAAAAGACCTGTTGTCCCAGAGAGAATCCATCACCAGAGTTTTTACTCTCAATCAGCAACACCAGTCTTTCATTTTGCAATCTAATAATGCTAACATCAACAAGTTACCCACGGAGAGTCAGCCTCACTTGCTGCGTGACCCTTTGATGGAAACCAATTACTGCTTCCCGACTCCACCTGCTCCCGCTGACAGGATTTACACAGTCAGCTGGAACTTGGCCGTTCAGTTCCTACCCTGCACTGTTTTATTTTTGTGCAATGAGGACTGTGTTGGAAGAGCTTAGCTGTGCGAAACGTAACACATCAAGCGTGTTGTCAACAGCAGTCAACTCCTCACAATGCATCAGCTCAAAGCCAGCACAAACAATTCACTGCATTGCCTCAGAGTAGCCCCAATTGAGAATATTTCTTTCTATGGTGTATTTAGAAATATAAAGGACTTTCTTTCATACTGTACCTTTACAAATCTACATCAGCATGCCACTGTGGTTCACATGTGCTAAACATAATTCTGTATTTGCCATAGAATGAAAGTAAAAATCTTTTTCATACAAGTTTACACTCATGTGGTTAAACAATTTTCTTTCTTTTAGTGTGTTTTGTGTCTGAGAAATATAGGTCTGTTGATCAAGATCTAGGGGAAATGTTCTTTTTGGAACACGTTTATGTGATCTTTCTCAAGGTTAGCACCTCAGAGATTATAGGTTCAGTTTTCAAAGAAGGGATCTGAAGACAGAAAGTACTTGGATCTCTGTAGTGCTTTACATGATCTCAAGATGCCTCAAAGCACTTTAGAAGCAACTAAGAGCGTTTTATTCAAGTATAGTCCCACCTGTAATGTTGGAAAATACAGCAGCTAATTTATACACAGCAAGTTCTAGCAAACAGAAATGAGGCTGAATAATTCAATTTTTGTTTTGGTTTGTAGATTCAAGGAAAAATCGGTTGGAACATTGGAAGAACTCCTTTGGTCTTTCTCAAAACAGTGCTATGGCATGTTATGCATTCACCTACAGGGCCCTTAGATTATCCAAAAGATGATTCCAACAGATAGGGCTGTCAGTCAACATTGTGCACTCATACCTTTGGTGCAAGGAATGAGCACCTGACCATCTGACTAGGAGGATGAGAAACAGTCTTTTGGCTGTTATCTGCACATGATTATAATTAAATAATAACATACAATTATAATTAATCAAATATATGTGATAAGCAAACATCAAGATTCACCAGAGCAAACCGACTGAAGCAAAAGCTAACCTGGAGTGTAAAGAAGTCACACACTCCCTTTACTCACACCAATTGGAGTTGCTGCTGCATGGCCTGGAATAATGGAACAAACCAACCAGCAGCACTGCGGGGGGGTGAGAGAGGTGTGGAGGGGGTGTGGCCCCTGCTCTGTTTATCTTTCCATTATAGTTAAAAAGCAGCTGGCAATTTGCAGCACTGCACAGATTTAAAGGGCTTTGCAGTGTGGTGCCCACGACAAATCCGAAAGCCCGTGCAGTTGAAACGTCTGATCTTTGTTTTATTTTATGCGCACTAAGACCTTGATACCTGCTCCCATGATTCTAATTTCAATTAGAATACAAAAATGTTTTGAATTGCTAATGTCACTCCTTATCACACTAAATGTGAGGTGGCTGTTGCATACAACATTAATCAAATTGGATAGGAAATATTAATCGGGTCTTCCCTCAGGTACTGAGAGGGTATAACGGCATAAACCATGCAAATCACATCCCACATTCAAATCCAGTCAATCCGGAGACTGCTGATTTTAAATGGAGCAAACATTGGGGTCCTACAGCGAACTTCAAAATTCCTGGGGTCAGATGTGATGTCTTCACGCTCGAATTCGAATAATCCCCAATAGTCACGACCTCATGCATAGTGAATGATGAGACTCTGCTGACAGTTTTGAAATTGTATCACAGCAAAATTTAGAGGAGGAAAAACTGACAAAATAAAAATCATGACTGGGGATTTCTACTTCAGTAGTTTGTAGAATGAGACAGCACAGGAGGTCACCATTTGGCCCACTGTGCTTGTGTCAGCTCTTTCAACAGCAATCTGATCTGTCCAAATGCCCCTTCTTTCACCACAGCCCAGCAAATTTCTACTCTTCAATTATTTATCCCATTCCCGAATGAAAGTTACATCAAGTCGGCCTCTGCCCTTGATGCAGTCCATTCCAGGTCACGACAACCCATTGCATGACACAAATTCTCTCTGGTTCTTTAACCAGCCGCAGTAAATTTGTCTTCTCTGGTTAGATTTTAAATCCATATTTTAAAAGTAATAGTAGGCAGCAAAGTGCCTCAGTGGTTAGCACTGCTCACTCACAGCACCAGTTTTGGGTGACTGTGTGGCGTTTACACATTCTCCCCGTGTCTACGTGGGTTTCCTCCCACAAGTCTAAAGATGAGCAGGTTAGGTGGATTGGCCATGTTAAATTGCCCATAGTGTCCAGGGGTATGCAAGTTAGCTGGATTAACCATGGAAAATGCAGGATTACAGGGCTGCATCGGGATGGGGATGCTCTTCGGAGGGTCGGTGCAGACACGATGGGCCAAATGGTCTCTTTCTACACCGTAGGGATTCTATGATTTAACTTCTTTCAACATATTATTCATTCAGAGCTTCCCCCCCATCTCTATTAACTTATGCTATGCTTGATTCGACAGGTACCACAGAAATGGGCAAAAAGGGTTTTTTCCAATTAAACCTCAGCTTTTAAGACAATGACAAGTAACAAATAGGCCACTGTACACTGGAAAAAAAAGCTACAGTAGTATCTGCATTATTGTAGAGTCTGGTCCAGTAGGATTGCTTCTGAAATGCTCCAAGCTATTGAATGAATTACCTGCAAGCAGGCTATATCTGCCAATTGATTTACCTGAGTTATTGCTTGTTTGAGTATTTCAATAAACTTGTTACTCGAGTAAATGTGTTTTGACAGACTGGTTTGTTGTTTTGAGCTACTGTTCTACCCTGCTGCAGAATTGAGTCACATTTTACATTGAATGGTAGACTGCTTGATAAAACTGGTCCCCTGTTGTTCAGTCTGCAACACAGACTTCACAGCAAACACACTAGAGCTCTCCAGGAACTCCGTGCTTTCTCCTGCCTGTCACTAATAGGAAGCTGGGCAATTGTCAACCCTCAGCTATTTATAGAGAATTGCAACTCGGAGGTAATCAAAGATTAAATCCATCACTGTGGCCAGGACTGACAGACATAAAATCACTCAGGACAACGCAGCATAACTTGAGGTTATCTGGAGGGATGGAGGAAGAATATTCTGACAATCAGTAAATTTTACACCCATTAATTACCACTCAGAAAACACCAGTCCAATGCATACAAATACTTCATCAGTATCATGAATGCTGATAGCAGTACAATACCACATTGAATAATTCATATTTGACCTATTATTGGGGATCCGGGCGCTCCAATTATTTTCACTTACATGGTAACTTCAAAATTATGTTGAAAGTAGCCTCTGTAAGGGGGTTAGTCACTCAGGCCTTAATCTAAGCCAACACTGCAAACCCCTTACAGCTAAAGGCATGCTAACATCAGAAATTATCACCAAAAGTGAGTGTTCACATCATTCTCATGTTGAAAGCATAACAGATAATATGGTCATTATCCCAATGTCTGTGCAAGCTTGCAGTGTGTAAACCAACTAACATTCTCCTACATCACAATAGTGGGCAGACTTCAAATGTGTAGTGCTAAAGGACAAGCCAGAGATGATGAAAGGCTCAATATTGATGAATTCCATGCATGTTTGTTTTTACTTACATACAACTGTAAGCCTCACATAGAACAGTGTGTGCATCACACACTCTTGGCATCTTGGTAATTTAGTGTAATTGTAAAAAGACATTTTGAAGATGGACAGTAACGGAACATCAGTGAGAAGAAAATCCATCTTTGTTGCAATTGACATAACTCTGAATATCTTGATCACATTTTATCTTCATATAATAATACTGACATCAGAGCATCACAGGATTGCACACTCCAACATTATTACCAGCTAATGCAGTTTTCCGGCTCTCAAACTTTTCTAAGCCTTAAAAACGATATCCTACAATGGCTACCCTGACATTGATCCTTTGTCAATCTGCCAGTTCTCAAATAATTCATCTTTAAATCCGTGACTTAATTATTATCAGGAAACTTTTACAGGACTCTTCTACTGCTGATTTTGGAGGGCATGTTATTGACCTCTTGACTTTCACTCCTGGAAACACTGGTGGTGTTTCTGCCATCAAATTATAAAAATCAAAGAATCATAGAATGTTACAACACAGAAAGGAGTCAATTAGCCAATTATGTCTGTGCTGGCTCTCAGCAAGATTAACTCAGCAAGTCCAATTCCCTTGTCTTTACCCTGCAGTGCGGCAAATTTTCTCTTTTCAGGAGCTTATGGACCCCTCTTTTGAAACCCATGATTGACGATGCTTCTAAGCACACTCCCAGGCAGTGAACTCTAAATCCTAAACGTTTGATGTGTGAAAAGGCTTTCCTCATGGAAGTTGGCATAGAATCCCTTCAGTGTGGAAGCAGGTCATATGGCCCAACAAGTCCACGCCAATCCTCCGAAGAGCAACAGACACATTTCCCCTATCCTATTCCTGTAACCCTGCATTTACCATGGCTAATCCACCTAACCTACACAGCCCTGGACACAATAGGCAATTTAGCATGGCAATCCACCTGACGTGCACATCTTTGGACTGTGGGAGGAAACTGGAGCACCCGGCGGAAACGTACGCAGACAAAGGGAGAATGTGCAAACTCCACATAGAGACAGTCGCCTGAGGCTGGAATCGAACCCAGGTCCCTGGTGCTGTGAGGCGGCAGTGCTAACCACTGAGCCACCGTGCTGCACTTTTGTGATGATTGTAAATCAGTGTCCTCTGTTTCATAGTTCTGCTGCTAATAGAACCTTTCTCCCTATTTACTCAATCTGGACCCCTCATGCTCTCAAATTTCCATATCAGATGTCCTCTTAAAGGAGAATGGCCCCAGTCTCTTCAATCTATCCACAACGCATTTTTTTTGTCTCAGGATGAGGTATCATTGGCTGGGACCAGCATTTATTGCCATCTCAGGTTGCCCTGAAGAAAGTGACAGTGAGTTGTTTTCCTGAACTGGTGCAGTCCATGTCACAAAGGGACACCCACAATGCTGTTAGTGCGGGAGTTCCAGGATTTTGACCCAGTAACATTGAACAAATACCGATATGGTT
Organism: Rhincodon typus; assembly: GCF_021869965.1. Lineage (NCBI taxonomy): Eukaryota > Metazoa > Chordata > Chondrichthyes > Orectolobiformes > Rhincodontidae > Rhincodon > Rhincodon typus. Next base: position 1,574,348 of record NC_063341.1, read on the forward strand.
GCAAGTCAGTGCACGTCAGAAGGGAGGGCACAGGCAGTGGTGCTCCTATGTATCTGCTGCCTTAGTCCTTCTAGGTGGTAAAAGTTGCAGCTTTAGCACACTAGTGCATTGCTGCAGAGCACTGCTGCCACTATACGCCAGTCGTCGAGGGAGAGAATGTTTAAGATGGTGGATGGTAGACTGTTTCATATTGGATGGCCCTAAGCTGACTGTTGCTGGAACTTCACTCATCCAGGCAGTATTCTGTCACACTCCTGACTTGTGTTGTGTAGATGTTAGGTTTTGGCAAATCAGGAGGTAAGTTACTGACAATAGAATCCCCAACCACTGACGCGCTCTCGAAGTCACAGTATTTATATAACTAGCCCAGTTCAGTTTCTGGTCAATAGTAACATCCTGGATGTTAATAACAGGCATTAATTAATGGTAATGCCATTGGAAATCAAGTGGAGATGCTTAGATTCTTTGAGGAACCACAGCACTCCATGGATACCCAGCTTTGAGCAGCTAGATGTGTTCTAAGTTCCTCCCCTTTAGCAAGGTGGTAGACATACACACAATGGAGAGTGTCCTCAGTGTCAAGATAGAACCGCGTCCTCACAAGAACATTGTTCCTTCTGCAATAACAAGCTGCAGCTGGACACCATTAACTTGATTAGTTATCCATTCTGCTCCTCCTAATATGTTCTCATGAACTTGTGAGACATGACCTGCTCCCTCTTAAACAGTACTTACGGACTGTACAAAATTCTGACTGCGTTTTGCAAAATGTTGTTCAGACTATGTTTTTTGTCATTTGTCCTCGTCATGAGGATTGCAACATATTTTGAGCTGTATTTAAAACTGTTTTATAAAGTTTGCGTTCTGAAGAGTGAAAACCTCAGTACATTGTTATGTTGAAGGCTAGAGGAGTGCATTCTTGTTCTAGTCCCACTGCTCTGCAGATCACTACTAAATAAAAATGTATTTCCCAGTTGTTAAGATGGCCAATTAATTACCTTAACTATATCAAGTTTAAATGAAAAACAGCTATCAACTAGGTTTATTCAATAAATCCAAAAGTATTGGTTTATTATTAAAGTGACATATACTCATTGATGTT
>NC_063341.1:1575949-1580180 GCF_021869965.1 Rhincodon typus
GCTCTACACCTTGTTATCTCTAACCGAGTCAATCTCTCCTCATATGTCAGTCCCGCCATCCCTTTAAAGATGTAGCACAGTGCGAGTTATTGGTAATGCTGCATTGCCGCTCCATCGTTAATCAGCCTTAAAGTTTTCCACAACCTTTATTCGGTGCATTTTGCAGCCTCTCAAAGCAGTTTACGGTTCCTTAGAAATGTTGCTGTCCTAATACAAGAAAGCCAGCAGTTAATTACTGCTTGCGTGTATTTGCAATAATTAAATAAATGACCAGATCTTGTATTTGAATTAAGATGGCTGAGCAGTAATTTTGGATGGACCCTGGGGAGAACTAACTGCACATCTTCAAAATAATCATAGAATCATTCATAGAATCATTCATAGAATCCCTACAGTGTGGAATTCAGCCCAACAAGTTCACACTGATTCTGAGCATCCCACCCAGACCCATGCCCCTGTAACCCACCTAATCTACACATCCCTGAACATTACAGGCAATTTAGCATGGCCAATCCACCTAGCCTGCACATCTTTGGACTGTGGGAGGAAACCCATACAGACACGGGGTGAATGTGTAAACTCCACACAGACAGTCGCCCGAGGGTGGAATCGAACCTGGGTCCCTGGCGCTGTGAGGCAGCAGTGCTAACCACTGAGCCACTGTGCTGCCAGTAATGTGGTGGGGTATTTTCCATTCATCCAAGAGAGCAGATAGGACCTCTGTTCACTCAAATGCCCCATTTCCAATATTGGAGTATTTGAGGGACAGCTACATGTGTGTAGCTGTTCTTCAGTGTAAGCCTAGATTGTGGACTGAAGTAATGCTTTCAAGCTAATAATCTTTAATGACAGAATCCAGTTGCTTTCGGGACAACCCTTATCATTTAACACAAATTTGTATTAGAATAAGCTCCTGTACCATGGAAATCATTCTAATTGAGAAAACTGGTCCAGGAGACAATGTGATGCATGAGTAAGAGCAAATTACTGCAGATGCTGGAATCTGCACTGGAAGTCATAGCGGGTCAGGCAGCATCCATGGAGAGCGAGCTAGCTAACATTTCAAGTCTAGATAACTCTTCATCAGAGCTGAAATGAAGTGTGGAGGGGGCAGCATTTATGCTATAGTTTTGGGGAAGGGATCTGATCACTTAATCTGAACTATCATTGTCTTTTCTCCCCCAGCACTCCACACCCCACCACTCCCTGCCCATCTATAGCATAAAGGCTGCCCCTTCCACATCTAACTTCAGCTCTGATGAAGAGTCATCTAGATTCAAAATATTAGCTAGCTCTCTCTCCATGGATGCTGCCTGACCCGCGGTGGTCTTCAAAATTTGTTGTTCTTAATGTTATACGTGACATGTTGGTGATTCTGTTTGTGTCTGATGCAGGGGTGAGGAAGTTACATTGATCCTTTGTAAAGTGTTCTCCTTCAGTTGTTTCACAAATGAACTAACATTCATGGCTGAAAAACAGAAGTTGCTGGAAGCTCAGCAGGTCCGGCAGCATCCGTGAAGAAAAGATCAGAGTTAACGTTTCGGGTTCCTCAGAAATGTTAACTGACTTTTTCTTCACAGATGCTGCCAGACCTGCTGAGCTTCCAGCAACTTTTCCTTTTGTTCATGATTTACAGCATCCGCAGTTCTTTCGGTTTTTATTTAGTATTTAACATTCATGGCATATGCACACCTTGCAATCTCTGCTTTTATAGTAAATTACCCTTCACTCGTGTTGTTATGACAAGCAAAGCAGGAAACTAAAATGATTCCTACTCTCTTCACAGTGCTGTACCGAAAGACAGAGAGAAGCTGTATTTTAAGTTGCGACAGGGGATAGAGAAGAAATTGATCATCACTATGCAGCAAACATCGAATTGTGAACTCGATATTGAGCGGTATACTTATTATCTTTATTCACCTTTAGTGAATTAAAATCAACTACTTTTGCTGGTTTTGTAACTCTTCTTAGCCTCCCATGTGATGATATTGTATGAAAACTCTTCCTGCCCAGGTGTTTGTTCATCATGAGTGTGCCTTGACTAAAAATGAGCAGGCTAAGTTGACAGATCCATCCTTCCCGACAGCCAAATATCTGCATCTACAGAATAGGTTATGAGTTAGCTAATGGCGTGTGAACTGGGGCTAATTATGTTTCCTCCCAGTCTCTCCTTTCTCTTGCACAACACAGTGATTATCGACAGGTAGCACCTCCACTGCTGGTCTAGTTGAGGTCAGGCAATTCAGCAGCTTTTGGGATTGAACTTCATATGTACCTGGGCCTGGTCTGTGCAGCATGACTACAGCTTTAACCAGTGGAGCTACAAGTGTGCCAGCTGTTCAAAATTTTCTGAATGTATTTCCCTAGCTTGTTAAAACATTACAGCTGAGGCTTACCGACCAAGGTTTTTGATTCAGTTGGTACTTAGTTGATTAATCTTGGTATGGGGCTGGAAAGCTTCACCTATTAGTGGGCGGCACGGTGGCACAATGGTTAGCACTGCTGCCTCACAGCACCACGGACCCGGGTTCGATTCCACCCTCGGGTGACTGTGTGGAGTTTGCACATTCTCCCTGTGTCTGTGTGGGTTTCCTCCAGGTGCTCCGGTTTCCTCCCACAGTCCAAAGATATACAGGCTAGGTGGATTGGCTGTGCTAAATTGCCCATAGTGCCCAGGGATGTGTAGATTAGGTGGGTTATAGGGGAATGGGTCTGGGTGGGATAAGCAGGGGTTGGTGTGGATTTGTTGGGCCGAGGGCCTGTTTCCACACTGTAGAGATTCTATTCTATTCTATTGTCTTCATTTTCAATTGCTGATCAGATAGGTCTGTTCACGTTATAAGAATACTGTGCACTCTTGCACATGTGCTACACCCAAATGCTACTTGTTAAGTCCTCTCTGACGATAGACTTTGATATTGTATGAGTATGAAAGTTTCCTGGATGCCATCCTCCCAGGTACTGGGACTATCCTATTTACACTGCACAGTGCAAGATTTTCCAGTACTTTAGAGTCCAGATGAAGAATTTTCTACATTCAATTTGATTTACTTTCTGAATTAATGCAACTGTAATCTCAGAATATTTAAAAGCACTCTGGCTAAATGAAATGCAGACCAGAAAGCCTCTTTGAAGCTGATTATTCTTTCCCTCTGGGTTTGAAATTAAATTTATTCAGAATCTCAATTGAAGCTATTCACTAACCTAATTAAGTGCTGTCTCCCAAATGAATTTGTTAAAAATATACTGGGGGGGTTTCAAGATGATGTGGAATGTGTTTTGAGAAGACTGTGCTCACACGCTCTCTGCAATGAATTAATATGACACACAAGATTACACTTGTAACTTAGGTTGTGTTTTATTTTCATTAGAATATAGCTTAAAAATGCAGAACAGCTCACCAATAATCAAAAAAATCTCAACACCAGGTTAAAGTCTAACAGGTTTATTTGAAAACATAATCTTCTGAGTCTCGCTCCTTCTTCAGATGTTAGTGAGAGAGGTGGCATCAGACACAGAATTTATAAGCAAAGGATCAAAGGGTCATGGAACTGATGTGAATGTATTGAACAAAATGAAGATGGCTGTTAAATCTTTAATCAGTTAGAAAGGAGATGCAGTTTTTGATTAACATGCAAATCCCAGAATTTCTTTCAAGTCACTGCCTAAGATAACTAAAGGTTTTATCAGTATTCCAGAGGTGACATCTCAAGTCAGACAATGCATTTTAGGTGTGAACCCTTGTTTAGAATTTGTCAGTGTTTTAACTTGGAGTCGGACTGGTTTTATTTCAAAAGTAGGAATTTATAAAATACACATTTGACTGTCTACAAATTGTGTACTTTTTGTGTGTGTGTGTGTGTGTGTGTGTGTGTGTGTGTGTGTGTGTGTGTGTGTGTGTGTGTGTGTGTAGGGTGGGGGGAGAGAGAGAGGGATAGTGTGCGAGTGTGTGCGTGCGAGGGTGAGGTGGAGGGAAGGTGGGGGAGAAAGGGAGAGAGAGATGGGGATGCAGAGTAAGAGTGCACATGTGAGTGATGGGGCGATGGGGGAGGAGGGATGGTGAGGGAGGGGGCGAGTTTAGTGTGTTGGGGTCACCTGTAGTGTGACATGAACCCACCAATAAAGCACTGAGAGATGTTTCCAATGCATCCTTTTCAAATAGCTGCCCACAAATTAATTTTTCAATCAAATTGAAGCATTAGCTTTGAGTGTGTGTACATGCCCTTCTTAT
>NC_063341.1:1580280-1592598 GCF_021869965.1 Rhincodon typus
CCCCCCCCCCTTCTCCCTCCACTCTCTTCGTCCCCCCCCTTCCCTCCTCTCGCTCTCGCTCGCTCTCTGTGTGTCTCGCTCTCTCGCGCTCTCTCTCTCTCTCCCTCTCCCTCCTTCCCTCTCCCAAAGGGCCTGTTTCCCCACTGTAGGGATTCTGTGATTACACTCATCACAGATCAGGCAGCAGGAGAAGAAATTATTGGAGTTTGAGGGTCAGTAGGTGAAGATTGTACCAAATGAATGTATAATGTAGGAGAGAGGGAGAAAAAATATTTTAATTTTTACAGTGCCTTCTTGCATTCTAAGGATGATTTGAGTGTGCTACGTATCCAATTAATCACGTTTTTTTGTTTGGTCAGTTATCTTCCTTGTAAATGTGCAAGATCTTAAAAATGAGATGGAAGTTAATCTGATTTGGTTGTGGAATTTGAGAGAGGGATGTTTGCCATTGAAGTTACAGCACTGATACAAACAATTCAGGCCAACCAGTGCACACTCCACCCATCCTTCCTCATCCTTCTCTGAAACCTATCGATTCAATTCACTTCACTTCAGCCATGCCCTCTGATACCAAAGATTGATGCATATTTCTTACATTGTCAGCTCCCGTCCTGTTTGGTGATGGTTTGTGCTATGGCAATCAACTCCGTCTGCTCTGTTGTGTTGATGCTCTGTAGGCAAACCAGAGTGTCCGGTTCAAGGCATAAGTCTGGGCAAAATGTATAGAAACCCCCATTTGGGCTGCCCAAATGTCAGGGATCCATGCCTTAGCCACTCCTGATGAGTGCAATAGAGTGTAAACGCTACATTTGGCACCAGGTTTGTTGTAGGAGTTGCTAGAAAAATGAAATATGTAGACATGAATCAGCCTTCGGGTTCCATTCTAGATTTCTTCGTCAGGGTTGTACTCCCCCAGTCTTCAATCAATCCCCCACTGGAGATGTCCTCAAGGCAGTAAGGCAGTGAGGCAATTCCTTCATATTTGGGAGTTGGCTTTGTGAGTGTCAGGGTCTGTCCACATGCTGGTGATGCAGTGTGTTCAGGGCCTGGAGGCCAAGCCACCTCCAGGTTGCACTGGGGGCTGGGAGAGGCCCATTTTCCACATCGCCACAAGGAGGTGATGCTGAAGTTCGGAGAGGCTGTGTCCTGATGGGGACAGACTTAGACGTTTTTCTCACATTGCCACTAGCTTGTGATGTGGTCTTAAAATGGGAAGCTAGCTAGCATACTCAAGCAGGGAGTGTGCAAACTCCCTTCATCCACACACAAGATGCATCAAATTGACCTGTTGTTAATATATAGCCAGTGGCATTAAAAAATAAGGTGCTAAGGGATGTGTATGGTATTCAGATACAGAGCTGATTGAATGGTGGATCAGTTAGAGAGGCTGAATGAGTGCCACAGTTTTCTTGTGTAACTTGTGTGAATGAACATTAAGAATTCCTGCAGCATGTAAGGATTTTGCCATGGCAGGATTATTTTGATCTCTGCTCCTTCTGTTTGCAGACTGTTTGTGCTCACCTGCACATGGACTAAATTGTTTGACATGACAGGGCTAGTTTCATGGTGTGTTAAGTGCTGTTTCAGTAATCTATGTCATAATTTACTGGACTAGTGTGCTAGAATTTGAATTCACACTTCCTGGAGTCAGCACTAATGTTAGAAGTTAATGAAATTATCAAATATCCCAGTTTAAAGTGACTTCTACCTAGGATAAATACAAACCTCACTCAGATTCTTTCAGTGACAATAAAAATAACTCTTAACTTTAACAAGAACAGTAAAAGAACACGATTTCTGATTTCTGGTTTCACAATCCTTTTGATTCTTCAATTATGACTCCATGTTCCCTGCACAGCCATGATCAGTCTGTAGTTCAGTAGCTGCTTGGTTGTAGCCAGGATCTTTCTTGTTGTCTTTGGGTCTCAGTTGTGTTTCTTTGTGCATCCATATGTAGTTTTTCTGTTTTTTTTACATAAAATTGGAAAAGCAACATTACAGAGAGAGAAAATTTGGTACAGTCATCTTCTGGAGATCCCTTTCTGTTGCTCCCCTCACATTGTGTTAAACAGCATTCTGATCAATCAGAGTTCTTACTATGCTGAGCTCTCCTGAACTCACGACAACCTGTTCCACTTTGTCTGGAATCACTATGCCCAAGCAGTAGTATTGTCTCATATGTATCAGTTAGCTTCCCTTGTTTTCACAAAGCTGCAAACAAATTCTTGTATATTCCCCACTTTTTGAAACAGCGTACATCTGATTTTCAGTCCACAGTCCAAAACAAATAGTAACATCGAGGAGATCAGATTGCACCCTGGTTAGCACTGCTGCCTCACAGCGTCAGGGACCTGGGTTCAATTCCATCCTCGGGCGACTGTCTGTGTAGAGTTTACACATTCTCTCTGTGTCTGCTTGGGTTTATTATGGGTGCTGAGGTTTCTTCCCATGGTCCAAAGATATGTGTGTTAGGTGGATTGGTCATGCTAAATTGCCCGTAGTGTTCAGGGATGTGTAGATTAGGTGGATTATGGGGGGATGGGTCTGGGTGGGATGCTCTGAGGATCAGTGTGGACTTGTTGGGCCGGAAGGCCTGTTTCCACATTGTAGGGACTCTGTGATCTTTCTATTAAAAACCATGCTTCTGGTCCCTTCCACAACCTGACCCCCTTTCATTCAATATAACGTAAATCAGACAGATTGATTATTACCCAGACTGAAGAGGATAATCTGTCTCTGAATTATCACCTCAACAACTGTCAGCAGCTCGTATTTGAAATAGGCAAATGTTTTCCTCCTAAATGATTTAGCTCTAATTGTTGGATTACAACCCCTTGTCTGGACTCTATAGCAAATAGGTTTTCTCTTTTTTTACCCCATCATATCTGTTAGTCATTTTAAATAACATGATCAGAAATCCCCTTAATCTTGTAAACTAAGTAAATTCCAGTTTATTCTAGGCAATTGTTCATAATTTAATCCCCTCGCTTCATTTAATTTTGGAAAATCTGAATGACAGTATGTCATTACAACTGAGATTGAGGCCTGCATTGATTCCCTTATTGTTCCATTCCTCCACCGGTCATAACAAATTTTAAATATAATCAGGGTGGTGGTTAGGCCAGCCATACAAGTTTTAGACTGTAGCTGAATTTAGGATTAGAAACAACTCAGCCAGGTTTCTTGTAAAAAAAAAACATATTTATTATGAATAAAGCTTACACAAACAAACATGCGAAGATTGTTGACAAAAAAAAGTTTAGACTGTGCAACATAAATATGATATATTCTAACATGACATAATTAATTAGAAAACTATGGGTAACAAATAAACAAAGATTGAACACCCCACAATGCATGTCAAATAGCAACTAACCCTTCTCTGCACTGAACCATTAGTGGCGCAAAGCTTCTTCCGAACACCATACCTCCCAAGACTTCCTTTGAGTCCTCACTACACAAAGATATACAACTGCTCTAGGACTTGACTGAGCCCCAACTACACAGAACCTGTGTATTTCAGTTGTCTAACTATAATTAATTCATCATAAGGTCAGAAGTGAGGATATTTGCCAATGATTGCATAATGTTCAGCACCATTCGTGATTCCTCAGATACCGAAGCAGTCCATGTTCAAATACAATAACACCTAGACAATATCCAGGCTTGGACTGAAAGGTGGCAATTAACAGTTTAATGTTAATCATGGGATAATGTACATTTAATGGAAGGTAAATCTTTAATTCTGTTTTACTTAATTTCCACCACTAGATGACATCTGGTCAGAAGTAATCTCAGTAATCAATGTAGCAAGATTAGAATTGAGCTGCTTCTGATTTGCTAGCTTCACAATGTTTTGCTGATAATGCAAGCAACAGTTTGAACTTGTGAATGAAAATGTTAACTGATATCAAAGTGAGATGTGGCTGTGATTCAGTTGTTGAAGTGATTAAAAAAAAAATCACGTGTTATGACCCAAAGTAGGCAATATTCTTCATCACTTTTGCATAGGTGCAGATTTTTTGGTATAATTTGATAGTGTGAAGCATTTAGTCCTCATGTTTCCCGCTGTGTTTGAAGTGTTGCATGACGTGTAGTATTTTGCCTTTCTGCAGATGTTTTGGCATGCTCCTTAGTCCGGGGAAAAACGTACGGAACAGTGACATGCACTTGCTTGACCTGGTGAGTTTAGTGGAAGAAACAGCTTCATATGATAAACGGCTGAACGGACATAGGTCAAGGAGGATTCTACAGTTGTTGGCAAAGGCTTACACGCAAACTGAATAAGCTCCTAAATAAAAACCGAAAGAACTGCGGATGCTGTGAATCAGGAACAAAAACAAAATTTGTTGGAAAAGCTCAGCAGGTCTGGCAGCATCTGTGAAGGAAAAAACAGAGTTAGTGTTTCGGGTCCGGTGACCCTTCCTCAGAATGGGGTTGTGTTGAATAAGCTCCTAGTTTTCTTTTTAATCTGTTTATGGTAGGGTTTGGTGGTGTTGCTGGCTAGGCCAGCATTTACTGAACATGCCACCAGTTGAGACCCAACTACACTGCTGTCAGTCTAGAGTCTTATGTAGGCCAGACCGGGTAAGGATGGCAGCTTTCCTTCCCTAAAGAGCATAAAGATCTAGATGGATCACAGATGACCACAGACAGTGGTTGCATGGGTGTCATTAGGCTAGCTTTTTATTTTAGATTTATGTTCAATTCAAATTTCACCATCTGCTGTGGTGGATGTTGAACCCATTTCCCCAGAACCTGTGCTTGGATTTCTAGATTAATAGTCCAGTGACATTAGCACCGAGCCACCACCATGAACACTACAGCTGTTGCCTCTTGAATTAGAAGGTTTGGGCTCATGCTCCACAACATAGGCTTAAGCACATTATCTAGTCTAGACTAGCTTTACAGCACGGCACTGAAGGAATGCTATGCTGTCAGAAGTGCTGTGCTTCTGATGAATTGTTAAGCTGATGTCCTGACTGCTCCCTCAAGTGAATTTAAAAGGTTCCATAGCATTGTTCAAAAGAGCAGGAGAGTTCTTCTTGATGTCCTGACCAATACTTGTCCTTCAAACCATCACTAAAGACACATCATCTCTTCATTATCACATTGCTTGTGCTATCCTATTGTGAGTGGTTTGACAGCACATTCTCTACATTCCAATAGAGACTACACCTTAAAAAAATGCAACAATTGCTGTGAAGTGCTTTGGAATGTTCTCAGGAAGTTTTGTTTGTGATATTTGTGATGAAACCAACAGCACAGGAAAGGACAGTGATGAACCACGACTGAAAACAACCAGGAGGGTAGCTCAGGATGACATCAACATAAATAAACGCTAACTGTGTAGGTGCAAGCTCTTGTCAAAGTACAGGGGCTGTCACATTCAACCACACAGGGATTGAGATCTTCCAGATCTCTAGCCAGTGAAATCCTCCTACATACAAAACAAGAGCTTATACTCTGACTTAAACTGCAGAGCCATTAAGCAAACGTGTACGTCTGACACAAATGTCACTTGTATGATTATGTGTTCGTGACTGATCGGCACGTTAACAATTTAACAAAAAAGTCATCTCTCAATCAGAGTTTTGTTCTGGGTTCTCACCTGACCGCTTGTACCATTATCTGGAATCATAATGATTGTATAATGGATGCAAGTTAGCATGCAGGGTACAGCAAGCAATTCGGAAGGCAAATGACAGCTTCGCCTTATTGGAAGGGGCCTGGAGCCCAAGAGTAAGGAAGTCTTGCTGGAAATGTATGGGAGTGGTGTTTTGGTGAGACTGCACCTCGGGTCCAGTGTGTAATTTGGTCTCAATTTCTATGGAAGAATACAGGTACTGGATTGGAGGTGGTATAGTGAAAATTTATTAAATAGTTGACTGGGATGAGGGTGTTGCTTATGATGACAGTCTGAATAAATTAGTTCTATACTGTGGCATTTCGAAGGATGAGAGGTGATGTAAATGAAACACGGAACAATCTGACAGGGCAGCCACTGAAAAGTTAGGCCCTCTCTAACTGAGGAACCAGGATATGGGAACCTGAGGACATTATCATCTGACAATAAAAAAAACCTTGTATAAGTCTGTGTTGAGAAGCTTATTTGCTCAAGTTTATGGATCCTTGGAATTTTCAACCCTAAAATATTGTGGAGATGCTGCATCATACACTTCAGTCTGAGATGGACAGAGTTTGTGTTTCTCAGAACTGAGGAATATGGGAGTATGTGTGGAAATGGATTTGAGGCAGATTGATGCAGGCGCAGGACCACATAGTCTACTCCTGCTCTTATTTCTATTTGTCTCTATTCATTAATGAGCTGGCAGTTTACCAACGGCAATTTCCTTAGCTGTTTGAGAAATTGATGATCATCTAATCTATTTTTGGTGGTTGGCAGTTTGCAGAATGAAAGTTGGCTAAAACACTTGGAGAAATACCTTTTTGTTTCTTTCTAAACGTTACGTCTATCTCAGAGGGCTGCTGGGGCCTGAGTGTAATGTTTCATCTGCAGTTTGGTACCCTGACGATGTAGCACTGCACAGTACCAGACTGTTGCTTCAGCCCAGCTTATATACTTGGGACCTGAAATGGGACCAAAACTCAATGGCCTATGCTTTTGAGACCAAGGTGCTACTACTGTGTCAAAATAGCACTTAATAAGTATTTTCTTTGAAACCCAGGTGGTTGCTGCCCAGCTCCTTGAATCATGGTGCATCCATGTAAAACTCTAAAGGTCTGATACTGTTTTGATGGGAAATATGTTCTGGGATTTGACAAAGTATTTTTCTTGTGCTGTGGGTATCTACCTCCTTTCAAGCTGCTCATTTTGTTCTATCTTCACTCAGGAATCCATGGGAAAGAGTTCAGATGGCAAGTCCTATGTAATTACAGGAATGTGGAATCCTAATGGTCCTGCCTTTCAGGCTCTGAATGAGGAGACTCCTAAAGGTATTTCTCAGTTTAAAACTTCTTATTTAATCTACCAACTAAAATGAGTACTCAGTGATTGAGGAAGGGGCTCTGTGAGGGTGAGGTTTCCCTACTGACTAAAGAGGAGATCGTGGATGAGATTTCTCTGGAGCTGAAGGAAGCACAAAGTAGAGAAGGGGTTGTAATGAGGTACGTGTTGGTGACAGAGTAAAAGAGACTGAGTGGAAATAAGTATTCTCAGGGACCAAAGAAAGAAGGAAAACTGGGTTATGGAGGGTATGGACACAGACAGAAAGCAGAAGTGTGGAAAGACTATGATGGAGAAAACGCTGAAACTTGAATTGCTCCCCACTCCGGTATGTCATAGTGGCTTGTTATGGAAGCTTAAGCTTTGGCTGGCGCTGGGTGACAGTCTCTGGCTAGGATGGATTAGTAACTAAATCAATTCAAGGCTGGTAGATGCTGCATTACAAAGCTGGAAAGTATAACAGCAGGTTGACGAAAGCCTGTGGAGAGGTAGAGAGGTTTGGGATCACTAGAAATAGCTAGGGGTTTGTGGACTAGAGCAGGAAAAGATTAAAAGACCAATGCACATTTGGCCTTTACCTTAATTGGGTTGAAATGGGTGTGATGGTGCAGTTACGCAGAATCCTGGTTAAGTTCCATTTTGAATATTGCATTCTATTCTGGGCACTTCTGGAGGAAAGATGTATTGACCTTAGAAGGTGTGACAGTGCAGATACACCAGAATGATAATGGGGTTAAACTGCAAAGACAGGCTGTATCAACTCAACTTGTATGCTTTTGAGTATAAAGATTACAGGTCATCCTAAGTAATGTTTTTGAGCGATTTGTTGGCTAGATAGCATTTCCTCTGGTGCAGGAGTCCAGAATTTGGATCTAGGGTGTTGAGGGATGATGTCAGAAAGCACATCTTGGTCAAAGGATAATACAAACTTCCCCAAAAAGCAGATGTCAAAACTGAAATTGGTAGGTACTTTTACAAAAGGAAAATACTGCAGATGCTGGAAATGTGAAATAAATCCAGAAAATGTTGGGGAAGTACAGGAGGTCTAGCAACCTCAGTGGATAGCAACGCATAGTCACCTTATGTCTGAAGTCTTTGACCCTTTGTTAGAACTCTGACAAAATATCATTGACACAAAACTTGAACTCTGCAGTTTCTTTGGAGTTTACACTTAGTAAAGCTGCAAACTACATGATAGCTTGTATTTTATGCAAAGACAGTACCGATTGACTAACTTCTGATTTGACTATTTTACTCTCAGATAAAAGGGTCTACATGACTGTGGCTATCGACTTAATAATTACTGAAGTGGTAGAGCCTGTCCGGTTTCAGTTGGAAGCGGTGGTCCGTGTGTATCCGACCAATGAGAGATTCTGGTACTTCAGCAGAAAAACCTTCTCCGAAGCTTTCTACATGAAGTTGAAACAGGTACAGGTTTTAAGAAAGAAACAAAAGGCACCTTTCTTTGGTGCACCTTGCCTTACCTTATCAAATGGTGGCCCTTTCTGAAAGGCAACTGCAATGGCATTCACATAACATATCAGAGCAGAGGTAGGCCATTCGGCCCATCGGGCCTGCTGTGTCTTTCAGCTTATTCATGATTGATCTGAGAATTCTCAACTTCACTGTCCTGCCTTTAACCCTGTACCTCATGATTCCCCTACTGATTAAAAATCTGTCTCACTCCATTTTTAAATACTACAAAACTCAGGCACTACAGCCCTTTGCAGTAAAGGATTCCATACATTCACTACTGTCTGAGGCAAAATCTTCCCTCTCATTTTTGTTGTAACTGGCTGACATCTTTTTTCTGAGATTATGCCCTCTGGCCTAGACTCTTCACAAGAGGAAACGACCTCTCAACATCTAGTCTGTCAAGTCCTCTAAAAAATTTTGTATGTTTCAGTAAGCTCGCTTCTCATTCTCTGAAACTCCAATGAATAAAGGCCCAACCTACTCAATTTCCCCTCATGAGAAAATCCTTCCACACCTGGAATCAAACTAGTGAACGTTCTCTGGACTGCCTCCAATGCCAGTATTGTTTTTCTTAGACAAGGGGACCAAAACTGTTCATAGTATTCTAGGGGTGGTCTGACTAGTGCCTGGTATATTCTTAGCAAGACTTCACTCTATTTCAAAGGGAATGGAGTATAAAAAAAGACCAAAATTCCGTTTAGCTTCCTGATTACTTGCTGAACTTCTATACTAACTTTTTGTGATTTATGCACAAGGGTTCCAAATCCCTCTTTCCACGATTTTTTACAGACTTTCACCATTCAAATAATGTTCAGCTCCTCAACTTGTCGTGCCAAAATACATAACCTTACATTTTCCCAGATTGTATTTCATCTGCCAAATTTTTGCCCACTTGCTTAACATGTCATTAAACCTCAATAGACTCTGCCATCCTCACGACTTGCCTTCCCACTTAATTTTGTGTTATCTGCATTATAGTGCATTCTCTTCCCTCATCCAAATTATTAACATGTATTGTAAATAATTGTGGCCCTAGCTCTGATCCCTGTGACACACCACGAGTTGCAGGTAGCCTTCCTGAAAATACCCTTATCCCAATTTTGTCTTCTGTTAGTTAGCCAATTTTCTACCAATGCTTTTTACTACGCCCAATACTGTGGGCTCTTATAATAAGTAGCCTAATGTGAAGTACCTTCTCAAACACCTTCTGAAAGTCGGAATATATTATATCCATTGCTTCCCCTTTAACTAGCCTGCTTGTTACCTTCTCAAAGAGCTATAAATTTGTCAGACATAATTTTCATTTCATGAAGCCGTGCTGACTCTGCTTGATTATATTTGGAATTCTTTGCCATTACATCCATTACAGCAGACTCTAATATTTTTCCAATAACAGGTATTAAACTTAACTGACCTACAGTTACCTCTGTTTTTCTGTCACCTTCCCTTTTTGAATAGTTATAGAGTCATATAGTCATATAGCATGGAAACAGGCCCTTGGGTCCAAACTAAACAAGTCCCACCTACCTGTGCTTTGCCCATATCCCTCCAAGCCTTTCCTGCTCATGAGCACATCCAAATGTAGAAATATCAAAGTTTAAAACAGAGAAAGAGAACACAAAATCTCGACAGATCGATGCTTGACCAACACAAACTCTTTAAAAAATAATAAATCTCTACTTATTTGCAATTTTTTGTAATTATTTGCACTACAAGAGTTCCAAAGTGATTCAAATTAAAAATTCTATGATTCTGAAGTGTGAAAACCATAAGAATTGTACAAGAAAGCCTGCAACTCAGGGGCAGCTACTCTCAGTCCACCTTCTATAGGTGTGAAGCTGGAAAAGCACAGCAGGTCAGACAGCATCAGAGCAGCAGGAAAATCAATGTTTCGGGGCAAAACCCTTCATCAGGAGTCCTGACAAAGGGTTTTGGCCTGAAACGTTGACATTCTTGCTCCTCTGATGCTGTCTGACCTGCTGTGCTTTTCCAGCTTCACACCTATAGACTCTGGCTTCTGGCGTCTGTAGTCCTTATTGTATCTAATTCTTAGTCCACCATTTTGTTTAAGTTGGAGCTGAAGGAAGTTTATTGATGGAAGCAGCTAAAGCTAGCTATCCTGAGCATTTCCTGTAGAGGTATTCTGGGGATTCAATTATGAGCCTGCAACAATTGCTACCATCTCCTTTAGTATTATGACTCCAACTTGTGCAAAGTTATTGCTCTGATATGCAGTGACTTCAGTTTTATGAACGTTCATTTTCCTGATAGTGCTGGTTACAATGCTGGACCAAAGGGACTGTTTCTGTGCTGGACATCTCTGTCACTCTACTACTTTCTCTGTAGCGATGGTTATTGCATTTATTTCTTGTCCCCTTTTGCCCTTTGATTATTTTGTATTTTTCAAATGCCGTTAGTGTCTTCAACTGTGAAGACTGATGCAAAGTATTTAGTCAACTCCTCTGCCGTTTCCTGGTTTTATTTCCCCAGTCTTGTTCTTTAAGGGGATTATGTTCACTTTGCTCTCTCTCTCTCCTTTTTAAATATTTAATCATGTGGTGTGATTTGAGAGTTGCAAAGCTGTACAAAGTGATGGTAGGTTTGACGCATCAATCCTCTGACACCAAGTGATAAAATGCTGATCCTGTCACTATACTCAATGCCCACTTAGCTGCTGCAGTCTGATCAATTAGATTCCCTCACTTGGAAAGGTAAAGACAACTTCCATGAAAAGATTCCAGTGATGGATGCCGTAATGGAAGCTGCAATTTATAAACAGGAAGGCCATTAGGGGAACGTACGTTGGGACTGAAGAATGAGGCTAATAACTGTTTAATGTTTGCTAACTTGTACTGTAATTGGCTTGATTTCCATTGTGACAACTCAAGTACGAAGTCACAATGTTACTACTTGGCATTATCAGTATTGCATCCAAAAATTGATGGTTGAATCCCTAGCAAGCTATTATTGACTTGATTTCTTCCTCTTAATATTCTCTCACTTGCCTAATTCCTTACACTCATCAGCCTAGGTTCAAGGCTCTTGAAGTAGAGGTGTGGAGTGTTGAATAGCTTAAATATGAAAGGAGGTTGTAGTTACGTGAGTGTTTTAATCCTGACAATGTGAACAAGGAATAAAGAGTGAAGTGTAACTGCCCTGCTCTGAAAAGGGAAGTTTTTGAGACAATGACCTCTAAAGTACAAACAAAAGAGGCTGGTATATCAGCCAAAGATGGGGTGTGCAGAGGGTTTAAGAAGATTAAACGATAGGTGGAGATGGAGCCCAGGGAGAGAGAAAGAATAAAAACAAAGTTGCTGGAAAAGCTCAGCAGGTCTGGCAGCATCTGTGAAGGAGAAAACAGAGTTAATGTTTTGGATCCAGTGACCCTTCCTCAGAACGGATGGTGGCTGGGAAAATGTCAGTTTATATGCAGAAAATAGGGAGGTGGGTGGGGTAGGGAGTAAACGATAGGATAGAGCCCAAAGAGAGAGAAAGACAATTGGACAAAGGAGTTGCTAACGATCAGGCTGGAAGGGTGAGTAGTTGTTACTGGAGACTGTTAGTGACTAACAACAGGGGGTGTGTAGTGGCAGGCTATGTGGTAACAGGGCCTGGTGTGTGGGGTGGGGACTGGGACATGGGAGAGTTTAGGCCCTAAAATTATCGAACTCCGTATTGAGTCCGGAGGGCTGTGGGGTCCCTGAGCGGAAAATGAAGTGTTGTTCCTCCAGCTTGCGTTGGGCTTCACTGGAACACTGTAGCCAGCCAGAGAGACAGATGTTGGCCAGGGAGCAGGGTGGTGCATTCAAGTGGCAGGCAACGGGTAGTTCGGGGTCTTTTTTGCGAGCAGAACATAGATGTTCTGTGAAGCGGTC
>NC_063341.1:1593098-1608677 GCF_021869965.1 Rhincodon typus
ATTATCTAACTCAGCTTTCTCCCATATCCTTTGATTGATTTAATCTCAAGAACTACATCAAATTCTTTCTAAAATAACATTTAAAGTTTTGGTTCTGGTTCTGAAGAAAGGTCACAGGACGAAGGAGCGAGGCTTCGAAAGCTTGTGATTTTAAATAAATCTGTTGGACTATAACCTGCTGTTGTGTGATTTCTGACTTTGTCCACCTCAGTTCAACACCAGCATCTCCACATCATGGACTTGAAATGTTAACCCTGCTTTCTCCCCACAGATGTTGCCAGACCTGCTGAGTTTTTCCAGCTTTCTGTGGAAAAGAATTCAATACTCTCTCACTTTTCCTCATCTCAGTCCTACCCCCATCCTTAAACTGTGATTTCTGGTTCTAGACTCTACTGTCATTGGGAATATCCTTCCTGCATTTACCCTGTCTAGTCATTTCGGAATTATATAGATTCCTATGAGATTCCCCCCCTCACTCTTTAAATCCAATGAATATTGTCCTACCCAATCCAGCTCCTCTTCCCATATCAGTTCTGTCATCCTGGGAATAAGTCTGGTACAAAAGAAAACAAAACTGAGGATTTTGATGATCTGAAACCTTACAGCCTGGTAAATGTTTGTTGCACTCCCTCCATAGCCAGAACATCCTTCCTCAGATAAGGAGACCAAAACTGCACACTATACTCCAGGTGTGGTCTCACCAAAGCTCTGCATAATTTCAGCAAGACATATCTGCTTTTGTACTTGAATCCTCTCACTATGAAGACCATCATAACATTTACCTTCTCATCTCCTACTGCATCTGCATACTTACTTTCAGTGACTGGTGTACCAGGTCACTTCCACCTCCACATTCCTAATTTACCATCATTCAGATTATAATCTGCCTTCCTGTTTTTGCTACCAAAGAACATAATCTACATCGATCCACATTATGCTTTATCAGCCATGCAATTGGTCACTCACTCAATTTGTCCAAACCACACTGAAGCATCTCTGCAACTTCCTCACAGTTCATCCAGTCTGTGTTATTTGCAAAATTGGAGATATTACCTTTAGTTCCCTCATCTAAATCATTAATATATATTATGAATAGCTGGGGTCCTAGCACTGGTCCCTGTGATACCTTACCAGTCACTGCCTGCCATTTGGAAAAAGACCCATTTATTCCTACACTTTATTTCCGGTCTGCCACCAGTTCTCTGTCTATGTCAATAACACTACCCCAATCCCAAGGCTTTTACCTCGAATGAAAAACAGAATGAAGAGGAAGTTCAGACAGCGTGCGTCGCAGAGAGAGTGAACAAGGAAGGGCACAAATGAGAGAGAAAGTGTAACCGAGACAGAGTAGGTTCATGAAAAAGAGTACAAGGCAGAGAGACCAAGTATACAACTGTAACTTATGAAAGGTTGAGATAGAGGAGTGACAATCAATCAGAGGGGGAGAGTGAAGTGCAGGTGAGGAGGCAAGGGAGAAAGGCATGAAGGTAAGAGAGAGAAGGCCTGGGCACAGCAGCAAGCATGAGGTTGTCAACAGAACAAAGGTAAAATCAAAAAGATGGCAAATGAGAGAAGGGCAGGATGAGCGGGCAGGCCGAAAAGCACATCGAGGATACGGCAGAGAGGGTGCAGAGTTGTACATAGAGGGTGCAGAGTTGTACATAGAGTATTGGTGATGGACAGAGTGTGGTGTTAAAGCTGGGAAGGGTAGGCAATAGCCTAGTGGTATTATCGCTACACTATTAATCCAGAAACCCAGCTAATGTTCTGGGGATCCAGGTTTGAATCCAACCATAGCAGATGGTGGAATTTGAATTCAAGAAATTCCACAAATATCCCCATCCTCAATGATGGAAGAGCCCAGCACATTAGTATAAAAGATAAGGTTGAAGTGTTCACAGCAATCTTCAGCCAGAAGTGCCAAGTGGATGACCCATCTTGGCCTCCTCCAGTGGTCCCCAGCATTACAGACACTAGTCTTCAGACAATTCGATTCACTCCACGTGATATCAAGAAATAGTTGGAGACACTGGACACTGCAAAGGCTACGGGCCCTGACAACATTCCAGCAATAGTACAGAAAACTTGTGCTCCAGAACTTGCCGCTCCCCGTAGCCAAGCTGTTCCAGTACAGTTACAACACTGGCATCTACCTAGCAATGTGGAAAATTGCCTAATTATGTCCTGTACACAAAAAGCAGGACAAATCCAACCCGGCCGATTAACGCCCCATCAGTCTCCTCTCGATCATCAGGAAAGTGATGGAAGGTGTCAGTAACAGTGCTATCAAGCAGCACCTGCTCAGCAATAACCTGCTCAGTGACGCCCAGTTTGGGCTCCACCAGGGCCACTCAGCTCCCGACCTCATTACAGCCTTAGTTCAAACATGGACAAAAGAGCTGAATTCCAGAGGTGAGGTGAGAGTTACAGCCCTTGACATCAAGGCTGCATTCAACCAAGTGTGGCATCTAAGAACCCGAACAAAACTGGAATCAATGGGTATCGGGGGCAAACGGTCCGGTGGTTGGAGTCATATCTGACACATAGGAAGATGGTCATGGTTGTTGGAGGTTGATCATCTCAGGTACAGGATATCTCTGCAGGAATTCCTCAGGGTAGTGTCCTCAGCCCAACCATCTTCAGCTGCTTCATCAATGATCTTCCCTCCATCATAAGGTCAGAAGTGGGGTTGTTCGCCGATGATTGCACAATATTCAGCACCATTCGCAACTCCTCAGATACTGAAGCAGTCTATGTTCAAATGCAACAAGATCTGGACAATATCCAGGCTTGGGCCGACAAGTGGCAAGTAACATTCGCGCCACACGAATGTCAGGCTATGACTGTCACCAATAAGAGACAATCTAGCCACCGCCCCTTGACATTCAACAGTGTTACCATCATCAAATTCCCCACTATCAACATCCTGGGTGTTATCATTGACCAGAAACTCAACTGGATTGATCACATAAACACAGTGGCTACAAGAGCAGGCCAGAAGCTGGGAATACATAAGAACATAGGAACTAGGAGCAGGAGTAGGAGTAGGCCATCTGGCCCCTCGAGCCTGAACCGCCATTTAATAAGATCATGGCTGATCTTTGAAACTCAGCTCCACTAACCCGCCCACTCACCATAACCCTTAATTCCTTTACTGTTCAAAAATTTATCTAGCCTTGCCTTAAAAACATTCAGCAAGGTAGCTTCAACTGCTTCACTGGGCAGGGAATTCCACAGATTCACAACCCTTTGGGTGAAGAAGTTCCTCCTGACCTCAGTCCTACATCTGCTTCCCTTTATTTTGAGGCTATGCCCCCTAGTCCTAGTTTCACCTGCTAGCGGAAACAAATCTCCCTGCCTCCACCTTATCTATTCCCTTCATAATCTTATATGTTTCTATAAGATCTCCCCTCATTCTTCTGAATTCCAATGAGTATAATCCCAGTCTACTCAGTCTCTCCTCATAATCCAACCCTCTCAACTCTGGAATCAAACGAGTGAATCTCCTCTGCACCCCCTTCCAGTGCTAGTATATCTCTTCTCAAGTAAGGAGACCAAAACTGCACACAGTACTCCAGGTGTGGCCTCACCAGGACTCTATACAGCTGCAGCATAGCCTCCCTGTTTTTAAACTCCATCTCTCTAGCAATGACAGATAAAATTCCATTTGCCTTTTTAATTACCTGCTGCACCTGCAATCCCACCTTCAGCAATTCATGCACAAGGACACCCAAGTCCCTCTGCACAGCAGCGTGCTGCAATTTTTTACCGTTTAAAACATAGCCCATTTTGCTGTTATTTCTACCAAAATGGATGATCTCACACTTATCAACATTGTACTCCATCTGCCAAACCTTTGCCCACTCACTTCGACTATCTATATCCCTCTGCAGACATTCAGTGTCTTCTGCCCACTTTGCTCTACCACTCATCTTAGTGTCATCTGCAAATTTTGACACACCACACCTAGTCCCCAACTCCAACTCACCTACGTAAATTGTAAACAATTGCGGTCCTAACACCAATCCCTGAGGCACACCACTAGCCACTGACCGCCAACCAGAAAAACACCCATTTACCCCTACTCTTTGCTTTCTACTCGTCAACTAATCCTCTATCCATGCCAATACATTACCTGCAATACCGTGCAACATTATCTTATGCAGCAGCCTTTGGTGTGGCACCTTGTCAAATGCCTTCTCGAAATCCAGATACACCACATCCACAGGTTCCCCACTGTCCACCATGCAAGTAATGTCCTCAAAGAATTCCACCAAATTAGTTAAACATGAACCCATGCTGGATGTTCCCAATGGGATATTTATATCCAGATGTCTTGCTATTTCTTCCTTAAAAAGATTCAAGCATTTTCCCCACTACCGAAGTTAAGCTAACTGGCTTTTCTGATGAAGGGTCTAGGCCCGAAACGTCAGCCTCTCTGCTCCTATGATGCTGCTTGGCCTGCTGTGTTCATCCAGCCCTGCACCTTGTTGTCTCGGATTCTCCAGCATCTGCAGTTCCTACTATCTCTGGCCTATAGTTACCTGCTTTTTGTCTACTTCCTTTTTTAAACAGTGGCGTCACATTGGCTGTTTTCCAATCTGCAGGAACCACCCCAGAGTCCAGTGAATTTTGGTAAATAATTACTAGCGCATTTGTTATTTCCCCCATCACCTCTTTTAGTACCCTGGGATGCATTTCATCAGGGCCAGGAGACTCGTCTACCTTTAGCCCCATTAGCTTGCCCAGCACTGCCTCCTTAGTCATAATGATAGTTTCTAGGTCCTCCCCTGCTATAACCTTCTTGCCATTAGTTTTCAGTATGTTATTTGTGTCTTCCACTGTGAAGACCGACACGAAACAACTGTTTAATGTCTCGGCTGTTTCCTTATTCCCAGCTATTAAATTGGCCTTCTCATCCTCTAAAGGACCAATGTTTACCTTCGCCACTCTTTTACGATTTACATAGTTATAGAAACTTTTGCTGCCTGTCTTTATATTCTGAGCTTGTTTATTCTCATAATCTATCTTACTTTTCTTTATAACTTTTTTTGTGGCTTTCTGTTGGCCTCTAAAGATTTCCCAGTCTACTAGTTTCCCACTACTCTTTGCTTTTTTGTATGTGTTTTTTTTCCAATCTGATACTTTCCTTTATTTCCTTAGACATCCATGGCTGGCTCTCTCTTTTCCTACAGTTCTTCCTTATCACTGGAATATACTTCTGCTCAGCACTGTGAAAAATCGTTTTCAAAGTCCTCCACTGTTCCTCAATTGACCCACCATAAAGTTTTTGCTCCCATTCTACCTTAGCTAACTCCTCCCTCATTCCTTCATTGTCTCCTTTGTTTAAGCACAGGACATAAGTACTGGATTTAACCTTCTCACACTCCATCCGTAGTTTAAATTCAACCATACTGTGATCGCTCCTTCCGAGAGGATCCCTAACTGTGAGATCATTAATTATTCCTGTCTCATTACACAGGACTAGATCTAGGATAGCTTGCTCCCTCGTAGGTTCCATTACATATTGTTCAAGGAAATTATCACGGATGCATTCTACGAACCCCTCCTCCTCAAGGCTGCCATGACCGACCTGGTTTGACCAATCGATATGTAGATTAAAATCCCTTATGATAATTGCTGTACCATTTTTACATGCATTAGCTATTTCTATGTTTATTGCCCGCCCCAACACGATGTCATTATTTAGTGGCCTATAGACCACACCTATCAGTGACTTCTTCTCCCTGCTATTCCTAATTTCCACCCAAATGGATTCAACGTTTTGTTCAGTAGAACCTATATCATCTCTCACTACCGCCCTGATATCATCCTTAAAAGTCAGAGCAACACCATCTCCCTTACCTTCCTGTCTGTCCTTCCGAACAGCTTGATACCCCTGGATATTTAACTCCCAGTCATGACCATCCTGTAACCATGTCTCTGTAATGGCCACTAAATCATACCCATTTGCCATGATTTGCACCGTCAACTCATCCACCTTGTTTCGAATGCTCCGAGCATTCAGATAAAGTGCCCTTATGCCAGTTTTTGCACCTTCTTTTTGGGTCCTATTACCTCCATTACTTACAGCTCTCGAGTTCTCCTTCCCTTTAACTTTTTTCCTAATTTTCAATGGAGTTGAAGCTTCCTCGTCACCTAACCTGCTGCTTTGCCTTAGATTAATTGTTATTCTCCCTCTACGCTCACTTCTCCCTTCCCCCCTACTTACTAGTTTAAAGTCCTATCAACCATCCTATTTACCCTTTTCGCCAGAACACTGGACCCAGCCCTGTTCAGGTGGAGTCCATCCCAGCGGTAGATCCCTCCTGTTCCAGAACTGATGCCAGTGCCCCATGAAAAGGAAACCCTCTTTCCCACACCACTCTTTTAGCCACATGTTTACTTCCCTGATCCTCGCCTCCCTATGCCAATTTGCACGTGGCTCAGGCAGCAATCCAGAGATTATGACCCTTGAAGACCTGTTTTTTAATTTTGTTCCTAGCTTTTCATAATCCCGAAACAGGTCTTTTTTGCCTAGTCCTGCCTATGTTGTTGATACTTACGTGGACCACAACAACTAGATCCTCCCCCTCCCTCTCTAGTATCCTCTCAAGCCAGTCAGAGATGTCTCGCACCCTGGCACCAGGCAGGCAACACACCATGAGGGGTTCTCTATCCTGCTCACAAAGGATACTGTCTATCCCCCTGATGATGGAATCCCCTACAACTACAATCTGTCTTTTTGCTCCCCTCTCTTGAATGGCCTCCTGGACCATGGTGCCATGGTCAGTTGACTCATCCTTCCTGCAGCCCTGTTCCTCTTCCACGCGGGGAACAAGTGCCTCATACCTGTGGGACAATGTCAAGGGCTGCGGCTCCTGCGTTCCTGTCTGCGGGTTCCCTCTACCTGCCTCACTCGCAGTCACACACTGCTGCCCCTGCCTGCCACTGTGGCAAGTAACTCACTTCCTGACTCCTCAAAGCCTATCCACCATCTACAAGACACAAGTCAGGAGTGTGATGGAATACTCCCCACTTGCCTGGATGAGTGCAGCCCCAACAACACTCAAGGAACTTGATAGGCACTTCATCCACAGACATCCACTCCCTCCACCACCAACGTTCAGTAGCAGCAGTGTGTACTATCTACAAGATGCACTGTAGAAATTCACCAAAGATCCTCAGACAGCACCTTCCAAACCCATGACCACTTCCATCTAGTGGGGGAGCAGACATATGTGAACACCACCACCTTCAACTTCCCCTCCAAACCACTCACCATCCTGGCTTGGAAATGTATCGCTGTTCATTCATTATTGCTGTGTTAAAATCCTGGAATTCTCCCTAATGGCATTGTGGGTCAACCTACAGCAGGTGGACTGCAGCAGTTCAAGAAGGCAGTTCACCACCACTTTCTCAAGGGCAACTAGGGATGGGCAAGAAATGCTGGCCAGCCAGCAACACCCACAGCCTACAAATGAATACGAAAAAAAAGCTACAAAAGATGTGCACAAGGTGAAGAATGCAGAGGGAGAACACAGGGCAAAGTGAGATGGTGGGTGAATGTGATTAAGCAAGATGCAAGAGAGAAAGAGAGAAAGAGAGTGGGATAAAGAGCAAGACCAAAAGCAACAGAAAGAGGAAGGTGTAAGTGAGAGAGGCGCACCTAAGAGAGACAGAGAACAAGTAAACAGGGAAAAAGCAGGTAAGGCACAGCTGGGACTCAAACACCTCCAACACATTTCAGTGGACACCAATGTATCGTTTCGTTTCTCCAACCATTCACATTACCAATGATGATAGTGTGCAGCAGTAAAGGAAATGCCGTAAGTTGGCGGAAATGCCATTAATTAGCAACAAACAATAAACATGTTCTGCAGTAGAAAGCAGATTCACTTCATCCTGGATAATTAAGGTACTCACCATCTGTGCAGCAACTCCCCCCACGATTCCAGAATTTTCTCCGGGCAGTCCTTGGAAACGTCCCCAGTGCCACTCGACAGTTCATTATCACTTTCTGTAAGACAGTAGAAAGAGAAAGAGACCATGCTCAGCATTGGACAGAGTGAAGACATTGAAACCAAAGAGCAATGAGCTCACAGGAGACACCGGGAGCAATGATTTCAAGACCACGGTTTCATACGTGTTGTTGCTGTACATAGTAATTTATTAGATAAACGTTCTTCAAGAAACGCTTCCTTTAAATGATCCTGGGGCGAGTGGAACTGTCCACACCTCTGGGTCAGAAGATTTGAGTTCAGCTCTGCCCTCAGGATGTGAGATGGCCATGGAAGTGTGTCATAACACACCCAAACAGATTGAATGCGGGAAAATGACTCTTCCAATAGGAGCAGTTTTAATCCTGCACGACTGCGACAAATTGAGTGAGCAGTTCAAAATGGCTGACTCTCAGGGCCAGCCATTCACTCACTTCTACCTTGTTGCATAAGCAGAAAGCAAACCCAACCAAATTCATAAGTGAAGTCCCCGAATGAGAAATTTCTGTATTTTGTTTTCAACTTTCCCCAGAGGTCAAGGAGAAGGAATGCTTGGACTAGATACCACAAGGAAAACTTGGCCTGGCCTTGCACCAAACTACTTGCTAACAAGCATTCCAACCTCTCCTCCAAATCTTCCTCCAATGATAGATGGTGGTGCTTAAACTCCAAAAATAACCACCTATCACACAGCTTCACTTTTACAGGAATCATAGAATGCCTAAAGTGTGGAAGCAGGCCATTTGGCCCATTGTGTGCACACTGACATCCCGAAGAGCATCCCACACAGACCCATACCCCTACCCTATAACCCTACATTTCCCACGGCCAATCCACCTAGCCTGCACGTCCCTGGGCACTACGGGAAATTTTAGCACGGCCAATCCACCTAATCTGCACAATCTTCGGACTGTGGGAGGAAACCCATGCAGAAACGGGGAGAATGTGTGAACTCCACCCAGACTGTCGCCCGAGGCTGGAATCAAACCTGTGTCCCTGGCGCTGTGAGGCAGCAGTGCTAACCACTGAGCCACCGTGTCACCGTGTCACCGTGAAAAGATTGGGAAGAGGTAAAATAACAGACAAAAAGAAAATTGCTGGAAAAGCTCAGCAGGTCTGGCAGCAACTGTGAAGGCAAAAACAGAGTTAACGCTTCGGGTCCGGTGACCCTTCCTCAGAACCAGAGGCAAAATAAATTGGCTGTAACCTTCCAAAATCTTGTGTCCTTATTTGGAAAAGGAGAAAGACTGAAAGCACTGTAGATATTTCATATGGAAATATAATCCAAAGCTGGAAGGGTATGTGCAACTCTGTGGTGTTGTTTTGCTGAAATTAGCATCAGATAACATTGGAAAAGAAACGGTTACAGGATTTGGATTTGTTACAAGTGACAGCTTGTTACAGAATTGAGAGAACGGATAGTCGGGTCTTAAGCCTTCACAAGCCTGCCAAAGCTCCCCACCCCACTTCTGCTCTTTCTCTCTCTCCAAGTGGAAAAGAAATAATACTCAAAAGTACTGCAATAAGAAACTATCAAGACATGCTACCAAATCGGGGATCGCTACAGTCATCAACAAAGTGGTTTCAGTGCCAAAAAAAACAAAAAAAAATACTGCGAGGAAATCACCTCTCTGTTCGGACCTCTGATAGACAATTTTTTTGCTGATATTCTTTTACCTACGACATTCCTAAACAAAACTGTTTCTGTTTGCTGTCCTATTCATCCCATGTCTGAACAAATAGCTGAATATGTGCTTATATTTAAAGAGTTTATATTTTAGGTCTGCATGTTACTAATTAATAATCTATTTTTGCCACATGTTGAAGGATTGGTTCCTTATAATGAATTGCAGTGAAATGTGAGATTTATATATTTTAAACATTTTTAAGAGTTTAGACATCAAAGAAGTGGTGTATGGGCGCTGGTCTATTTTTGTGAAGGGGTTTAAAAATGAATTGGGTCAATCTTTACAGCTTTCAGAACCATGATCTTAAAGCTAAGAGAACAGGTGACTGCAACAAATCCTGAGTTCATAGTATCATAGAGCTGTACAGCGTGGAAACAGACCATTTGGTCCAACTTGTCCACACCGACCAGATACCCCAAATTAATCTAGTTCCATTTTCCAGCATTTGGTCCATATCCCTCTAAACCCTTCCTATTCATATGCCCATCCAGATGCCTTTTAAATGTTGTAATTGTACCAGCCTCCACCACTTCCTCTGGCAGCTCATTCCATACACGCACCACCCTCTGTGTGAAAAAGTTACCCCTTAGGTCCCTTTTAAATCTTTTCCCTCTCACCCTAACCCTACACCCTCTAGTACTGGACTCCCCGCAAGGGGGAAAAGTCCTTGTCTATTTACGCTATCCATGCTCCTCGTGATTTTATAAACCTTTATAAAGGTCACACCTCAGCCTCCAATGCTTCAGGGAAAATTGCTCCAGCCTATTCAGCCTCTCCCCATACCTCAATCCCTCCAACACCAGCAACTTCCTCATAAATCTATTTTGAACTCTTTCGAGTTTCACAAAAACCTTCCTGTACCAGGGAAACCAAAACTGAATGCAGTATTCCAAAAGGGGTCAAACTAATGTCTTGTACAGCCATAACATGACGTCCCAACTCCTATACTCAACGCACTGATCAATAAAGACAAGCATACCAAACACCCTCTTCACTATCCTGTCTGCCTGTGATGTCCACTTTCAAGGAACTATGAACTTGCAGCCCAAGGTCTCTATTCAGCAACACTCCCCAGGACTTTACCATCAAATATATAAGTCCTGCCCTGAATTGCCTTTCCAAAACACACCTCACATTTGTCTAAATTAAACACCATCTACCATTCCTCAGCCCATTGGCCCACCTGATCAAGGTCCTGTGGTACTCCGAGGTAACTTCTTTGCTGTCCACTATACCTCCAATTTTGATGTCATCTGCAACTGACTAACCATACCTCCTACATTGACATCCAAATCATTTATGTCAACGACAAAAAACTGTGGGACCCAGCACTGATCCTTGTGGCACACCGCTGGTCATAGCCTTCAGTCTGAAAAGCAACCCTCCACCACCACCCTCTGCCTCCTGCCTTCGAGCCAGTTCTGTATCCAAATGGTTCATTCTTCCTGTATTCCACGTGATCTAACCTTGCTAAACAGTCTACCATGAGGAACCTTGTCAAACACTTTACTGAAGTCCATATAGATCATGTCCACTGCTCTGCCTTCATCAATCCTCTTTGTTACTTCTTCAAAAAACTCAATCAACTTAGCGAGACATGATTTCCCATACACAAAACCATGTTGACTATTCCTAATCAGACCTTGCTTTCCAAGTACATATAAATCGTGTCCCTCAGGATCACCTCCAACAACTCGCCCACCACCAATGTCAGGCTCACTGGTATATAGTTCCCTGGCTTTTCCTTACCACCTTTCTTAAATAGTGACACCACATTAGCCAACCTCCAGTTTTCCGGCACCTCACCTGTGGCCATCAATGATACAAATATCTCAGCAAGGGGCCCAGCAATCACTTCTCTAGCTTCCCATAGAGTTCTTAGGTACACATGATGAGGTCCCAGGGATTTATCCACCTTTAAGCATTTTAAGACGTCAAGTACCACCTCCTCTGTAATATGGACATTTTTAAGATGTCGCTATTTATTTCCCCCAAGTTCTCTAGCTTCCAAACCCTACTCCACAGGAAACACTGATGCAAAGTGTTAATGGAAGTTTGTTTATATTGTGGGATTTACAACATTAAGCCAAAATCCTTCGCAGACATTCGGATCGGGAACACTTCTTCATTCAAGTCTAGTTCTAAAGTTTTGGGATTCAGTTTTGAAAATCCAACGCTGATTTCCAACCAAACACTCCTGGTCTGGAAGTTCTACTGAGTATCTTATGTCTATACTGCTCTGAACAAGCTCCTTTATCCAGGAGAGACTGTACTTGCTCTACTCCAGTCAGGTCTCCTTCAAACTGATAATAATATGAAGACTGTCATCTTTAGGCATCTGAAGACAGTGCTCAGATTGGATGTGATGTTGAATCTCTGCATCAATGTCAGCCTTAAATGAGAGGCAGCTTCTCCGGTAAGGGAGATGTTCCCAAATGTTGGGAGGATTTCTCCGCTGATCTTAATGGAGGGATGAACCAGAACTTGACCTGGGATGGGTTGGTGAAGGATCTGAATTTTCCTTGAGGCTCAGGCTGAAGCTAATTCTTCAGTCAGCTTGTACAAAGGTGTTAAGTGAGGCTTGAAGATTCTCTTCTGACGCAGCGGAGATAACATTGTCATCTGCAATCTGCAGTCTCACAAGTGAGGTATCCTCATATCCTTGTCCTGAGTGGGTTGCTCAGCCATTTCAGGGGCAGTTAAGGGTCAACCACATTGCTGCGGAATAACCAGTAGGCCAGATTGGGTAAGGACTACAAATCACTATTCCTAAAGGTCATTACTGAAGCAGATGGGTTTTTGCAACAATAAATTATAGCTTCATCATCACTGTGATTAAGAGTAGCTTTCAATTTCAAATTCACCGAAGTCGTCGATTTGTCCTATCTGCCGATGTAAATGGATCATTTCAAAAACTCCACGATCTGAATCCAGATCACCACCAAAAGCTGTTCAGCTCTTCCTCAGGCCATATGCTATCTGTGCACTGAGTCTCTGCAAAGCACATCCAATAGATTTAGAGGTTTATTGTTCAAAGACAAACAGACCAACACGGTCTTTGGTGGCTGGAAATAATATGGGGTTACCGACTTAAGATACAGATGAGAAGCAATTTCTTCTTTCACAGGGTCACTAATCTGTGGAATTCCCTGCCACAGAAAGCAGCTGAAGCTGGGTCATTGAATATATTTAGTACTGAGTCAGACAGATTTTTTTGATTTACAAAAGGATCAAACGAATTGGTGAGGGTCAATGGGTACAAGCAGAGCAAAGTTCTGTCCTGATCAGGTTAACCCTGACTTTATTGAATGGCAGAGCACAATTTAAGGGCTAAATGGTCCACTCCTGCTAGCTCATTGTCCCTATGTTTTTAAACTAGATTCTACAAATGTTAAAGGTTTCAGAGAGGCCTGGAATCTATGAACACAAGACTTTAGAAGTAGCATGATAAGATCCTTTGTTTCATTAACAGAGGCATAGGCCACAAAACCAAGGAGGTTATATTGAACTTTTATATCTCACTGCTAAGGCATAGCTGGAGTGTTGGGACAAATTTTGGGCACCAGGCTTCAGAAAGAATGTCAAGGTGTTGGACGGTTTTCAAATCTCTCACCATGACTAACCTTCAACTGTGTCTGTAACTTCCTACAACTCTCCAAGATCTCTCTGCTTCTCCAATTTTGGATACTTTTGCAACCCTAATTTTGACTGTTTCACCACTGCTGGGCTATGCCCGCAGCTCTTTAGTCCTAAATTCTGAAATTCCCTCCCTAAAATTCTCCTCTCTTTCGTTTTCAGTTCTGACCTTTTTGACCAAACCTTTGATCAGAGTTTTGGTTCTATCATCTGCTTTATATAGTTGAGTGTCAAACTGTGTTTGGCAATGCTTCTGTAATTCCTGGGACAGTTTATTACATTGAAATCGCTATACAAATGCAAATTGCTGTCATTGTTTGTTGAGGGTGTGAGGGAAACTCACTAGAATGGTACCAGGGTTACCGAGCTTCAGTTTTGTGCAGATATTAGAGAAATTAATCACAGGCAATTAAGGAGGAGATTTGACAGCCAAGTTTAAAATCAAGAATGGTCTTAAATCAGCAGAAACTGTTTCCAGTACAGAAGTTTTGTAAATCAGAAGAAACACTTCCAAGTGATTTCCAAAGAACCCTGAGGTGAGATAAGGAAACTTTTCTTTAAACCATCGGCTGTTATATCTAGAGTGCGTTGCCTGAGAGGCAGATTGAATAGTAACATGCAAAGGGGAATTGGGCAAATACTGAATTGGTTAAAGGTGCAGGTCTATAAGGATATAACAGGAGGATGGGACTGATTCACTAGCTCCACCAAGGTGCCAGCACAGATAGGATGGTCTAAATGGCCTAATTGTTCAACTCTATGATTCTCTGAAAGGCAATATATCTACAGTTCAAACAGTGCCTAAAAGTAATAACCATTGTCTTTCATCCAAAAGAAATAAATGTCACATTCAACATTTTCCAGCTAATGGTATTTTTATATTGCATCTCACAGAGTTGCCACTGAGACAAAATTCTGATTTCACCTAAAACTGAAATTTTAACTGCTATTTTGTAAGAATGGAAGGTCAGCTAAGAACAGAGTATTTCTCAAAGGAAATGCCATTATCTTGAAGAAGAGGTGTAGGGTGTCAGGTGTATTGAGGAAAGCACAACAGGTAACTCAAGGTCGAAGCTGTTAAAAACAACCAGAGCCATTGTGTGCATTCATCATTGCTGTAGGTGATCCATTCAATGTTGTTGAGAGTTGGGAGTTATTGCTGTCTGTGGATCTAAAGTAACAGGAGAGGTGCAGTTACTTGTATCTGCATTTTAATGAAACATGAAAAGAGCTAATTTCACTGAGAAGCTTACGAGGAAAGAATACCTCCATCCTTTAACTTGGCCGACAGGGGAGAAGATGCCTAGGCGCAGCCAGCAGGCCAGAGGTGAGGCCTAGGCGCAGCCAGCAGGCCACGGAAGAAATGTAGATTCAGCCAGGAGGCCCAGGATGAGTCTTGTGGCTTGATGCAGCCACAGGCCAGAGATGAGCCCTGTGCTTTGACCCAGCCACAGGCCGGAGGAGAATCCTGTGCTTTGACCCAGTCACAGGCCGGAGGAGAGTCCTGTTCCACGATGTAGCCAGCAACTTCCACAAGGTTTGCGTGAAGAAGTGTGTTCTGGCCTAATTCCTGAACTGTCCTGTTCTAATTGAAGCTTATGTCCCCTTCTTCTGAATTCTCCAGCAATGGAAATTTTTTCTCCCCATTTATCCTACTGAACACTTAAATCAAATCACCCCTAAACTCAGGGGAAATTAAGCCTCAGCTATGAAACTGATCCTGAAAATTTAACTTTTTGGATCCCAGGATCATTCTGGGAAATCTGTGCTGCACCCCCTCCAAGGCCAATATCTCCTTCCTGAGGTGCGGAGGCTGGAACTGAATCCAGAATTCCAGATGGAGTCAAGCCTGGGCTTTCCACAAAAAGAACACTAACTTCCAACCTTGAGAGAACTGGAATACAATGGCCAACATGCCATTAGACTTTTCAATGATTTTTACACAATTTCGTTAGCGTTTTGTGATATCTGTAAATGTACCCTATGTACACTTCAATGTTTCATCTCATTTAGATAACATTCTCATCTATTTTGTTTAAGTCCTAAGTGCATGGCCCCACAGTGAATTTGACCTACCACTGTCCACTCACATATTATTCCAGTACCTCACATGGGACAATTCACCAGCAGATTAAATTAATTCAATGCATGAAGTCAGCCATTTAATCCTGGTGCTGTAAAAAAACAATTAGAGACAAAAAAACTGCAGATGCTCAAATCCAAGATAGACAGACAGGAGGCTGGAAGAACACAGC